>NW_020664549.1:834914-1026384 GCF_002925995.2 Terrapene triunguis | reverse complement strand
CCCCATGTGCTCCCATGCAAAGTGTCTTTGGAGTAAAAATACACCTGCAATTGCTATGAGCTGCTGATCATGGAAGAACAGAGACCCCAATGTGCCTCTTTTTTGTTCAGAAACTTTAATATAGGATGGGTCCATCTATCCAGATCCCTATTATAGTTTAAGAATCACGATAGTGTCTGCGGTCCAGTGTTTCTGAAGTCAGGGCCAGCACCACAGGACCCTTCCAAACCCTTTGTCTCCAGGTATCACCTACTTGGAAACAGTCCCAATTGTTGCACCTGCTGGCACTGCCATCCCCTTCCTCGAGGGTGTACAAATGACAAAATCCCACTGCAGTTGTCCTGCGTAACCAGTCACTGTTCAACCTCATACAAGGGGAAGGGTTAGGCTTAGCTCAGGCAGTGGACACTGTAGCTTTAGTGCCGAGATGTCCTTACTTGTATGATGGCTGTCAGACAAGCTAATGTGGCGGAGATCTCCAGTCTGGCTGCCTCCATTGCTGTGTTGTTGATGTTTATCTCATTGGTGGTATGGTTAAAGTATTGGAAATCGGATTCAGGAGCCAGATCATGGCAGACGTTCCCAACGATGATGCTGATGACAGCAAAGGTGCCTGCAAGACAAAACAGTAACAGGTGACTTACATGTATGCAAAGCATCCCATCCTGAAAAGTATTAATATAGATTGGGAATTACCCATCACTGCAGTGCAGCCAGTTCTGTAGCAGAACATGGCAGTGGTTTATCAGTTCATGGTGCAATGCTATACAGCAGGCACCTGGGATCTAGGACCTTGATTAATGCACCAGAGAACAGGCTTGGTAAAACAGTGCCCTGTCAGGAGATATGGTACAGCTGGAGGAGGTGCTCGGGCAATGAACGTAATTGGAATGTACGGACATTCAAATCTCAGAACTAGAAAGGGGAACTTACCTGGGACCATCTGGTGGATGCCACCTAGGATGAAGTAGGGTATCAAAGGGAAGAAGGAGGAGTAGAGTCCGTTGATGGGAGGCAGATTGGCAAGCAGCGCAAAGGCCATCCCTGAAAAATGCAAGTGAAATTGACTTCAGCTCTTCCATCTCAGTTACAGCTGCGGTCCCTGGGAATTCCCTTACCGGCACGGGACAGTAGCCCGGCTAGTTCTACAGCCTGTCTTTGACAATGGACTAAATGCTTCAGGGGAAGATGCAAGAAAGCCCATAATGGACCTTTATGGAGTGGGCTACTGTACCAAGGCAGCAGGATCTACCAGCCTTCATAGGGACGCAGGACTCTTCTAGTAGGGACTCATCCTGTTAGCGGAAGTTAAAAATCTGCACAAAGCTGCTGAGTCAGTTCTGCTGGGTCTTTGTGGCAAGTGCAGCTTGTTAACTCTCCCAGGCTATGAGATGTGACTCTCTGGTGAGAGGGAACTAGGGGCAGAGCCAGGATGGCCCTGCAGGGAAACCCAGGACGAGCCAGCTTTGAGGAGAAAGCTTTGGGCTGAGGTTGTATGTTCTGTTGTTACTAATAAAGCCAACCCCAGGAAGGGGATAAAATCACCCATCGACAGCACGTCCGGACTTTAATTGGAGCAAGGTGGGAATGTTCTCTCCTCACAGCTGCTCCAGGGGGGGAAGTGACGTTCTAACCCCCACTAGGGAAAGGAAACCTGGTCTCACCTTGTGGCACTTGTATTGTCCCCGCACTGATTCCCCCGAGGATATCGGGCACAATGTAGTCTTTAATTTTATATTTGGGGAGCCAAACGAGTATTGGAAACAGACTGTAGATGATGACTTTGAACCTGGATGATGAACATCTAGAGAGGAAATGAACACAAGTAAGGAAGGAGGGTCCTGATAAAAAGCATTTCCCCTCTCTACGAGGTTTCCTATGCAAAGGACAACAGTCCTGATTTTCATTGCCTCTTGCCTTAGGAAGCCATTTACACTAGACCGGAGTAGATACGAAGCCAACCTGGGTATGAAGCATCACCTGGCTGATGTGGCAGCATTCTGCACACGCTTCACACTGGCACAGGTGTTGACACGAGGAGCAGCGCCAAGATGAACCAGGCCTTTTACTCTTAGCTGCTATATTGCTGTGACCCAGGTAGGGATGGGTCAGAACCATTTATCCAACCCATCCTCAAACTTTGGAGCAAATACTACCTGGATCAAAACTGTGTTCAATTCTGCTTCACACAGCAATACACCAAAACGGGAAACATAATCCAGATCAGCCCCTCTCCAAAGCTTTGGAGGTTCAGATAACATGGGATCTGGATCTGCCCCACTTTCTGACTGCAGTTCTGACCTTGCAAAATCAAAACCCAACTAGTGAGGTTTAGCATAATCTAAACTACCTCTGGTTTGCCCCAGCTCTGATCCTGGATTATCAGAAGCCTTGGACCAATACATTTTAAGACTCAGTCTAAAAAGAAAGAATTTGCAGCTTTGTTGATCACATCCAGCAGACATAAAACTAACAAACAAACAAGTATTGGAAACAGACTGTAGAAGTCACATAAACTAATTAAATATTCCTGAATAAACCATCTGAGCAAACACAGGGTCTTGTGAAAAAACAGGGACGGACAGACATTCCTCAGGAGCTGCCCCCGATTATTAGCACAGGCTGAACGTCACACGTGTTGGAAAAGGGAAGTGGATCTCTAGGATTTGTGTATTACCCTAGAATGCATGGTTGGACAGGGTTTCTATTTTAGAAAGAGGAGGTAAAGTTTCCAAAACAATTACAGGGATTTAGACACACATGTGCTATTGAAATTAGAGTAAGATCTTATATCTACATCCCCTGAACTGTTCAAGGATCTCCGGCAGTATCTTTCTTCAGTGGTTAGAACATAGGACTTGCAGGGTTTCTCTACGCAGGGGTTCTCTAGGTTCTGTTCTCCTTTCTGCCACTGACTCATTATAAGGCTTTAAGCATGTCAGTGAACCGCAGCTTACCTATCAGTCCTATGGATCTAACAATATATGTACAGCCTTCCTCAGTTAATGTCTGCAAAGCCCGTTGAGATACTTGGATGAAAGATGCTTTTTATATAAATGCAAAGCAAAAGCATTCTTCTGAGCACAGCCAGGCTGCCTTCATTTCTGGTGTCATGGCACACTGCAGACTGATTCATTTGAAGTGAAAACCATAAACTCCATTTACCTTTCAATTACACTGCAAACCCAATCAAATATATATTCATTACTCAGCTCTGGTTATCCCAGATGTATTAATCACCAGCCGCTGTGATTGCATTTTCTCCCTGGGGTGGTGCTGTTCCGTACTTCAGCGAAGTGAGATAGAGAGCAGTTATTTCTGGGGCTTATTGAAAAACTCCCTCCACCTAAAAAGCACCTGGATGCCACCCAAATCTAAAGTCAACATCCACAGCCTCTGAGGCATCAATGTGTCGAGTTTAACAAAGGCTCGCTAGCCTATGGCTTTGCCTATCCAAAGCCCAGAGAGCACCTCAAACAGCCGCCCATCTTGATTTCAGACTACAGAAATCTTTCCACTCCAAATATCTGTGCTCAGTTAGCTATTAGCTTGCAGGGCCTGACTCTCCGTTACTCCATTGCTGTCCTGGGGGCAGAGCCAGGACTCTATACATGTTGGAGGAGTGTTAAAGTGGCTTTAAGCCAATTTTGCACTCCCTGTATTCTGAGGCAGGGCCCTGCGCCCAATGTAAGTGAAAGCAGCTGGCCTATGCTAGACCCCGGGAAGCAAGGACTAGCCATAATGCAGTGCACTCCAGCCTTGCCCCCGATTCACTCCCTATGCTGGGAGCTGATAACAGGGCAGATGCAGAGCCCTTACACTAGGTCTATGCCAGTTAAGGAGTCCCTAGACACGTGGGGGTATTTTCAAGGGGCCATTTCTGATTATTTCAAGGTCCTTTTATGCAGCTAGAGCTGCATGACAGAGCCTTTGTGTGTGTGGGAATCAAACCTCCAGGGTCGTGGGCTGGTTCAGTGGCAGCTGGTTGCCTACCGCCCTTTGTGCCTTTGAAAAAATCTCTCTCCTAATTGTGAAATTGATTAGAAAATTACTAACAGGTTGTCATTGCTTCCCCTATGCTGCAATGCCTGGGTTGTAAAATGCCACAGGAGACTATTTATTTGCTTAAAAACATGTTTCCCCTGGAATTTTTTTTAATGGAAATGTATTGATCTTAGGGTTCGCATTCTCTCCTCCCCTTCTCTCCACGCCCCCGAACACCGCACTGCTGAGCCAAATCTGACCTGGCAACATGCTCCGAAGGAGACTCAGTAGCATTCCACATTACCTGAAAAGGTTCTTGACTTTTTCCCCAAGCGGGTAACTTCTCTTTTTCTTCTCAAACTCTTCATCAAAGAAGTTGACAGAATACGCCGCCCGGTCGACGACATAGCGAGGTCGGGCTTGGTTCATCTCGGTGTCCTTCAAATCCTTCCGAGATAAGACAAAGGAGAAGAAAGGAATCAACGTGAGCAGAGCTGGCCACCAAGTGAAGTTATAGGAGAAGAAGAAGAGAGACTTGGTCTAGCCTCCTTCATCCAGGCATTTAGGATTTCCTCTGGCGTATTCTGTCTCCTAAATGTCTTCTTTCCCCTTCACAAGCAGGCTTCTGGAGCAAGGGATTGTCTGTTTCCAAGCTGGGTCACCACCTCTGGGACAAAATGGATTTTTGTCACCTGCTTTATAGTGAAACTCATAAGCAAGACAATGTGGTCTAAAGGAATGTGCACAGGACTAGGTGTCAGGAAGTACAGTTCTAATCTTGGCTCTGCCAATGACTTACTGTTTGGGCTTGGGAAAGTCACCTGATCTTTCCATGCCTCAGTTTCACCATGCATAAAATGGGGTTAGTGATACGTCATAGCACTGCTGAGAGGATTAATTAGCAGGTCTGTGAAGCACTGTGCAGTGGGATATATTAACATTACGAGTACAGAGCAGCTTTCATCCAAGAGGTTCCAGCCATAGCGCCTCATTAATTCATCTACAAACATAACACCCTTAGTGTTTCATATTTGCATTTAGAGACGCTATTCTGTCCTGCTCAGAGCTGTGGGCTAATATCTGATTCCTGTCAGAAGCTGGGAACAATGTTCTCTCACACAGAGATGTAACAGTTACTGACCTATTTGTATGATAATGATGCCGAACAGTCCTGTTTGACCAGTCCTATGCAATATCTAGGTGTCGGCAGGGGAAGATAATAAACTCCCCATGGCTCACTTTAGTGTAAACAAAGCCATCAGAGGAGAGGGGAGAACCATTATGAGCTGATGAGTCTGAGGGTGGGGAGGGGGAATGCATAAATTTGAAACAAGGATGTGGATAATTATTTTTGTCTGGCATTTATTTAAGTATGTCATTGCCCATCACACACGCCGAGGACGGGAAAGAAGCTGGGATTTCAGGGAATAGTTATCAAGAAATGAAATGCACATTGCTGAAAGATGTGAATTCGGCAGAATCTTGTCTATAGCTCCATTCATGTCAATGGCGCTATGTAGATTTACGCCTGGACCTTTGTTTCAAGAGACTGGGCACAATAGGGTCAGGTTTTGATTGTGCAAAACCTTGTCAGTGGATATTTGGGCCTTACCGAACCAAAACCAGAGTAGGTTTTTATCCAGATCCTGTTTTACCAGAACTCTAAATTTTAGAGTAAATCAAATAGAAGGTTCTGGAGTTGACCCATCTGTGTAACAGCTAAATCCAAAGTGGTTTGGGGTATTGCATTGGCTGCGTTTTAGTTTAGAACCAGGTGCCATTTTACATTCAAAATTCTGGGAGTACTTGAATAACAAATTCTCCTTATGTCTGTCTCGAAATTGTTTTCTACTGGGCCCAGGAATATCCAGAGCATCCAGTGTAAACTAAGATTAAGGCCTTGTTTGCATGGGGAAATTGAACAGAAGTCTATAGTGGAATAAACTATTCCAGAATAGCTCCCTATAAGAACACTCAGTTCCAGAATAAAAATCACTCAATTCCAGAATAGTGCAATGATAGAAATAGCTCTGGGGTTCTCGTACTATGGGTCGTGACACCTAGTGGGGTCATGCAACCAACGGATGTAGTCACGGCTATCCTGAGTATGTGGAGGACACCATTTTGCTCTGCATAGCATATCCTCACACATACAGTGCCTGCAAGGTCACGCTGCCCGGAGGATGCCATTTTTCGCTCCAGAATGGCATCTTCCATGCCGTCGGGGGTGGCAGGAAGCAAAGCGTCTGGAAATAGGGTCATGCAGGCAATAAGGAACTGCTGCAATAGCTCTTCCAGTCAATTTCCCCGTGTAGACAAAAGCCTACATGACATTGAGCCCATCCTCTGAGAAAGCCTGAGGGAAGGGGGTGGTCAGAGAGAAGGAATAAAGGTTTCCAGAGGAAAAGCTATGTGCTGGCTGCATCGAGTATATTGTCAACACTGCAATCTGAGGCGTGATTACAGCTTGGTTAGACATACCTGCTCTAGCTTTAACTAAATTAGCAGTGTAGACATGGCAGCGTGGGCTGTACAAATATGCCGGGCAACCTGGGCATGCGCTCCCATTGCTAGCCTGCTCTGAATCTCGTGCCGCCACATCTACGCTTCTAATTTTCAGCCACGCCAGCGCAGATACAGCTAGCCCTGGTATGTCTATTGAGCTGCAATCACACCTTGAATTGCAGTGTAGACAGACCCTCGGTCTGGGAGTGATGCCATTAATGTTAAACGTTTTGGGCCCAATTCATCCCCGGGGCAGCCCACTGAAGTCAGTGGATGAATTTGGCTATTTGTACTTTCTGTGTATTTTCTGCACTGTAGCCGAGTCCGAGTTCAGAACGGCACTAGATTATCTCACGTGACTGCCAAAAGGAAACCATTTGCGTGAATGAGGGTGGTAGGACTGGGCTTGCTGTCTGGCATGCCAGGAGAAAAATCTCTCTGTCTGGGCATGTCTTGAGGTGGATAAAAACAATGTGACATCCAGGTCACAGATCTGGAGAGACGCTGCTCCTAAAATACCTGAACACAAGGCACATGGCCTGGGGCAAAAGCTAGTCAGGAAAAGGGAATCATTATAGCATGCAAGGCGCTTTAGAGGCTGTGTATGAGGATTGCACCATGCACCACTGAAATGCAGGGCAGAAGATGGCACCTGTTCAGGAGAGTACATCAGCACTACACAGCAGTTTGGGATGGGAAGCAGAGGATACTATACCCAACTGAACACATGGAATGATTTTAGGGAGGCAGAATGTTAATTAACACCCTCAAAATGTGGACAGAGCACAACCAGCAACACCCCATCTCTTGTGAACTAGGGCCTTGTCTACACTAGAAAGGGTTTGCTGGTACAGCTATATCAGTATGGCTATCCTGGCAAATCTTCCCAGTGTAGACACAGTTTATACCAGAAAAAGAGCTCTTCTGCCTGTATAACTTATAACAGTTGTCAAATGAAATCAGCTATCCTGGCAAAAGGACTTCTTTTGCCAGTCCAACTGCATCTACACCAGGGCGTTTGCTGGTATCAGAATGTCATAAAAGAAATCACGCCCCATCTGCTATTACTACTAGCAAACATGTCTAGCATAGACTGGGCCTACGTGAGGCTAGGACTGTGGTCTTCCATTATTGGAAAGATGGAATCCCAGCAGCATAGCCCCATTCCCAGGCCCTGGCTCAGTAGTGACTCAGGGGAAAGAGTGGTTTCCCTTTAGCGTGTGTGTCTACCCTGTAATCAGAGGCAAGATTGCAGCATGTGAAGACATACCCAAGAAAACTTTGATCTAGCTGGCTGGAATAACTATAGTAGGAAAGCCCTGGCAACGTGGGAGTGAAGCCCTCCCAGTTTAGGCTAGGAGCGCCTACATATGTGCTCAAGCATCTAACTTAGAGCACATATGCAGGCTTCCTAGCCTAAACAGGGAGGGTTTCACTGCTAGTGGTACCCGAACTAGCTAGTTTAAAGCTAGCTCAGGGTATGACTCCACAGATCCAGAACCCAGGCCCTATAGAACTACTAGGCAGCAGACAGTAGCAGCTGTAATTAGCTTGCACTCCACTGCCCCATGACCTGCTATGGACACAGCCCATGGAAAGTCCTGCATCAAGGGGTCTGACCGGCAGCAGCCCCAGGACTCATCATTGGCTCCCCACTCGATATAAACCCAAAGGACATTTGTGGCTGCCATGACCATCTTTTCTCCCTGTGCAAATCCTGGCTTTGACCTTGGTTCGATTTTCACTTTGCCTTCTGACTTGGACTCTGATCCTTGGTATCTGCCCTGGCCTGGAACCTGACTATGAAAGTCCTCTGCTACTTCCAGCCTCAGGTTTGATCCTACTCTGATCCTTGGCCTGACTGCCCTTGTTGGGATCCTGACACTCAGGTATGTCTCCATGTGCTGCAATCACACCTCTGATTGCAGCATAGATATATCTTTAGAGGTCTCCAAGTCCAACCCTGAGAGCTGATGAGATCTTAGCCCAAGGTCATATGGCTGCAGACTATAGCTTTGTACAGAGCAGTCACACACTCCTATGGGAGTCTGCTGTCCCAGCCTCCTAGCCTGGAAGGAAAGCACAGTTTTTCTCCAAAGACAAAGGTTCGCGCTCATAAGAACAAAGCTGGAGGTGCAGATGGGACTAGCCAATCTCAGTCAGACAGCGGCTTCCAAGCAGTCCACCTTTCACCCCAGGCAAGAAGATTATTGAGTGCAGTTGGGGTTTTTTGCAATGGTTTAGCTCTTTCTTTCTCTGGACACTTCTGGCCCTACCCATACTGACTATTGTGGAACAAGCACCTGGTAAAACCAGGAGCCTAACAGATTGCCTGGAATGAGTATTGACCATGGCTTGCTCCCATCTATACTAGCTCCCAAAGCATTTTCCATTCTAATAGAGAGGGACGTTAATGGAGACCAATGGCTGACACCATAGCAACAGGGCTACTTTGTGCAGATGCGCCTTCTACATACCTGTCTAGTCAAGCCCAAAAATATCATGCCAAGTGTGTTACACACCAGAGGACTGAGCCAGAGAGGTGCTAAGCATGCTCAGCACCTATAGCCTTTGCCCCTCAGGCTCGACACTGCTCAGGATCAGGTCCTAAACATACTGGGTGAAATCCTGGCCCTCTTGGAGCCAGGATTACACCCATACGTGTATGCCCAGAGGAATGATGTCACTGTTAGCTGAGAGGTAGCCACCTCTGGGGTGGAGTCTGGAAGTTTTGAACAACGTGCAGTAACATAGCACTGAAGTTTGGGGCAGGAAGCAAAGGATAATGCAGGCAGCTGAAATGGCTGGGGGAATATAGGTCAGCAGTATGATGGTGCTAATGGAAATTTGGCCAGGAACCCGAGGTTGACAACCCTCATACGGTGACATGTGCTACAAAAACTCTAATGATCACATGGAGCCAGACCTAGGTTGCACCCATCATCCAAAATACAGCACCTCCAACAGCGCTGGGCTCTCTAATACCAGTCTCGGGCGTGGGTCTGTGCTGACTCAGAGGAGCGTCACTTACTGCATGACCAAGACCATTTCCCCCTGACACTAGGTAGGTCTCTATCCATACTGTCCCTGCCTGGCTTACATGACAGGGAAAGGAGTGAGGCAGCCGTGGTCTGACCATGTGCAAGGAGACATTCCCTTCCTGCATCATTGGTCACTGGGTTCAGAACCCTCCAGGTGTCAGCACTTCGACTGGCATCCCCTTTCTTGTTTTTTCCATTATGAAGACAGGGTCATTTGAGACTTGGCTCAGGCTCACCCTAAACACACCCCCAGGCTGGACCCAGATTTCAAGTTCATTCCCTCCAGGCTCATTCTAGATTCTTTAATCCCCGCACCCCTGGACTTGCTCCAGATTCCCAGCTCCCCATAGCTCATTCTGGAAGCCCAGTCACTCCAGACTCACTTGAGATTCTCAGTCACTCCCCGCTGGACTTGGTCCAGATTGCCAGCTCACCTAGGCTCACCCCAGGAGCCCCATCCCTCCAGATTTCCAGTTCTCCCTCCCACCCCAGGTTCACTCCAAAATTCTCAGTCCCCTATAGCTTGTTCTGGATACAGAGTTACTCCTGGCTTCACTCCAGATTCTATAAGTCACCCCCACCCGGGCTTACTCCAGATTCTCAGTCCCCCATGGCTCATTCTAAAACCCAAATCAAGTCTCAGCAAAAGATCACGAACTCCAGTGACCCTGGCCTAAGTTTCAGGTGTGTGAAGCTTTATTTCTCAATCCCGTTGCTCTCTGAGCAGTGTGCCTGCCATGCCATCAGAGGGACTGAAGTCATGCCGCTGAGCAAAAGTGCTGGTAAATGTGAAAAAAATAATAAACACAGCAAGTGTGGAGGGGAGGGAAATATTCTCATGATTAAATTCATCTTGAACAAACAGGCCGATGATGTCAGCCTCTCGGAGAGAGTCAAGTTCTTGAGTTGGCTTATCAATGGCCTTGCCCTAGATCAAACAGCAGGCTAAACCTTTGAGATTTCAGAAGTAAAGAGCAGGAGTCACCTGATTGTGCAGTGAACGAAAGGGTAAGCCAGCTGTCGTGGTGATGAAGGAGTAACACGGAGGTGAGCAGGTGGAGACATACCCAAGATAGCGTTTTGCCTTCGTCACAGCAGCAAAACGCTGACCAGAGACAATGCAAGTTATCTACGGGGATGGGATCCCAAAGCCAGTAAAATGCTGTGCTGCCAACCATCGTTTTGTTAACTAGGGGCCAGATTCTCCAAAGAACTCAGTTTCTGTTTAGGCACCAAAACAAGTGGCCAGATTCTCAGGAATCTCTGCATGGTGGAAACACCTTGAGTGCGGAGCTCTTTTGAGAAGCCAGGCCCATCAGTGTTTCAGTGGGCGTTGCAGGGTGCTAAGTGCAGTGCCGTGGGAAATATGGCCTTGATTATAAGTGACGAGCACATGGTAATCTGGGCCTAGAGAGTGAAAAGTAAAGGAACGCTCCAAATCCTTAAACCAGGGCATACAATCCTGAGCACATACAGAATTGAGGCAGAACTGTTTCACAGCAAGGATATGGAACAGGCAAAATAAATTGTTCCATAAGGTCAGACAAGCACAAAGTATCAGCTGAGTTGCAACGTTGCATGGTGCCCTGTGAGCTCCTGACCAGTTAAGTCGTGTCCTGCCAGTTTCAAACCACTCCAGGTGTGCCAAGCACAGGTTTTTCTCCTAGCACCTGCCTCGCTGCCACGAATGGCAACCCCTTATCGCTTGTCCCGGCACTGTTGATAGCTGTGTCTGGGGAGAGAAAGTCACATTGAAGTTTCTGCTCAGTGTTGATAGGATCCGACAGCACAAAACAACTGTTTGGTGCCAGGGCCGGCTCTGGCTTTTTTGCCGCCCCAGGCAAAAAAGCCTCCGGCCGCCGCAGGGGAGGGCGGCCGGAGCCCTGGGAGGAGGGCGGCGAGCCCCGGCGGGGGCTCAGCTCTCCCCCCGGCGGCCAGAGCGCCGGGGGCAGGGCGGCGAGAGGGCGGCGAGCCCCGGCTGGGGCTCGGCTCTCCCCCCGGCGGCCGGGGGGAGGGCGGCCAGAGCGCCGGGGGGAGGGCGGCGAGCCCGGCTGTGGCCCCGCTCTCCCCGGCGGCCGGAGCGCCGCGCCGCCCCCCTCCAGGTGCCGCCCCAAGCACCAGCTTGGTTGCCTGGTGCCTGGAGCCGGCCCTGTTTGGTGCTGACAGAGTTGGAGCAAGAGGGAAACTTCAGATCCAGGGTGCATGAGTTAAAACTAGCAAAACTGGGTGGGAACTTGACTTTCTCTGAGAGCAGTTGGACTGTATCTTGTTTAAAATAGGGCCAAATTCACCCCTGGAGTAAGTGAAGGGTCTTCAGTGGAGCACCACAAAGGAGGAATTTGGCCCATTATGTTTAGGGAGAAAATGCAAATCATTTATATGTGACTTTTTTACACATGATGTGTCTCACTCTCGCCTCCTGTGGTTTTCTCCCTGATTTCTTAATGTCTCAATAAGTTCAGGGTCTCCAAACCTTAGATTAAGCGTCATTAAAAATGTCTTTTGCCTCTGGGTCTACACTAGATGAGGAAGTTTTACAACAAACCATTGCACATTCACGGCTGTCCAAGCAATGTCTGCAAAACCTCATGTACCCATAAAATGCCCATCACAGGTGTAAAGCTTTGGGTGCAATACCCAGGATTAGGCCTATTGGTTTAGTCCACGTGAACCAGTGCTGTCTAACCATGTTGGTTCCCAGTGCACATGGGAAACCACAAGCACCGCAACTGCACTAGCTCACTGGAGCCTTCTCTGTCCCACCTTGCAGTGCTGCCTCTAGCCGTTCTGGTCACTCCTACATAGATACCTCAAGAGGCCCAGCAAGCAATGCTACAAACACAGCTGCAAGTGGAGTGTGGGAATGGATGAGCCTCAATGCCTCTGTCAGAGCCAGCAGCGCTGTAGGGATGCCCTGGAGGCCGCAGGGATGGACACGGGAACCAACCATGTCATGCAGTTGGGATCCCTGCGATGTTTTCTCAACATGCTGTGGGTGTGACTCTGGAGAGGGGAATGTGACTGTGCTGAAGAAACTTTAAACAAACCAAACCTGCTAAAATCATGTCGGGTCACTTCCTGCTTTCCCCCTGTGGAAATTAAATAGAAACCATTGAAACGGCAGGGAATTTTTTGAGAAGATTAAGGGCCAGATCCTCAGCTGGTGTAAATTGGTGCAGCTCCACGGAAGTCAACAGGGTTATGTAGGTTTACCGAAGCTGAGGATCGGGTGCTAAGTGTATTTCTATGACACTCCCATAGTGGCAAGTTCTCTTGCCCAAATTAAACATCATCTCACCCCTCGTAACACCCACCTGCTAGGTTCATGGCCTGCACACAGAAAGTTAGATACTCTTTCTGAAAGGTTGCAACATAACATTATTTTCTTTCTTAGAATTCAGAAATCTAACACACAAACAATCAAATGCAGAGAGACCAAGCAGGCTGCTCCCTAAGGCAGAGAGGCACCACTCAGCCCACCTTGCTCTACGCTGGCTTTTTTGCAGACTGGACTTTCTGCAGAAGACCCCCAGACTGCACACTTCCCTACAGAGGTCCCTGAGCCTCTAACTAGGATCAGGAAACCCCTTATATTTAAAGTGATAGCTTGTAATTTAAACACAGTTTTCAACATACCATACTACTCATCCTTTATTTCCCCTTCACTTCATTTAGCCTCTCCTCTGGTTAGCCGATCACACAGGATCCAGGAGAAAGAGGGGTCTTTTCTAAACCAATGCAAGTTGTTTCAGAATGTCATGTAATTCACTCATGCCAAGGAATGCTGCTGAAACTCACTCCACCTTCCTGCTTGTGCTGGTGTTCACTATCTGCATTCTACCGTGTTTCCCCGAAAATAAGACAGTGTCTTATATTAATTTTTGCTCCCAAAGATGCGCTAGGTCTTATTTTCAGGGGAGGTCTTATTTTTCCTGGAGCTTCGGGGCCTTATATTCCGGGGTGGCCTTATTATCGGGGAGGTCTTATTTTCGGGGGATGTCTTATATTACAGCGAGAGGCAAAACTGGAAGTAGGTCTTATTTTCGGGGGATGTCTTATTTTCGGGGAAACAGGGTAGTACCACCTAGAGAACTCAGTGAAGATGAGGGCCCCATGATGCTAGGGGCTGTACATACATATCGTAAAAAGTCCCTGCCTCAGAAAACTTAGTCTTTTTCTATTTCTACTGCACTCATCTTTGTATCCCAGCATCCCCTACCATGACCACTTCCCCAGCCTCTCCTGATCATGTCCTCCCAACCCCAATGAGTTTACCTAGGAAATGTTCTAAAATCCACAGGTTTGTCCACTTCCATCTCCAGTCCTTTTGAAATCCAGAGATTTCAGTGCTTAGGCACTTAAAAGTTTTGCTGCTTTTATTATGCCAGCATAGTCAAAGCAGAACCACAACTCCCATCTCCACCCCCACAAGTGCAGACATAGTCTTACCAGTATAAAAGTGCTTATAACAATAGAGCTGATTTTGATTTGGCGATGCAAAATCAGTCATCCCAGGATACAGCACCTTATACTGGTAAAACTGCACCTATGCTAGGACTTTTACTGGAATAGCTATACTGGTAAAAAACAAAAAACAAAATCCACACCCCTAACTAACATAATTCTGCTGGGAAAACTTCTTACATGTAGACCAGAACTGAGACATGAGTGGCCACATTTTAAAGTGCCCAGTGGGAGTGGTTGGGGGCTGCTAGATGTCCTGGTATTAGGGGCTTTGTTTTATGGGATACTACTAGCCCTACACACACACACTCTATCTGGTCACCTTAAGGGCTGCGCACTTTGAAAATACACACACACACACTCTCTCTCTCTATCTGGTCACCTTAAGGGCTGCGCACTTTGAAAATCTAGCCACATAATAAGTGCTATAAGGAAGAATGAAAAACCCAAAGCTTGATCCCAAGCAAGAGATCTGACCCCCCAAAAAGAAGAGGTGCCAGACACTCCCTGAAGTCCCTGGGTTTTATTTTCTGTGGGAGGTGCTCAGATACGATGGCGGTGGGTACAAAACCCTACGGTGATTAGGTCGCTGTGGCAGAGATGGAGCATCTATGCCCTGTTCCGCACCTCACCCTTCCATAGCCCGTATTTTCTCACATTCTTACTCTGAGCCCCTACAGTCCAAAGTGAGGAGACCAGTGGCCATTGTCTGGCCCCTTTGCTTCACAGCAGCTAGGTTTTGAAACAATGGTTTCTTTTGGTTTAAATATTTGGGAGTGTTAATAGATGATTTCCATAGACAGATGGTCCTTCGGAGGGGGTGGCGGGAGGTAGGAACAAACCTGAGCAGTACTGGGCAGGAGCTCAGGCTCTGCACTCTCGCTGCTACCGTTGGGCCAGTGCCAATATTTGTTGTACCACTTCACAGGCGTTTCAAACCAAACTAGCTGTGCACTTGGTAACCATCATAATAAGAGCTGCAGACATCTGCCAGTTACTGCAGGTGAAGCCAAAGCATTTGGTTGAAAAGGGGGTTTATGAAAGAAAATGCTTCCACTCCCTGGGCCACATTCTGGTCTCTGGTGTAAATCTGGAGTAACTCCTTTAGAGTCTGTGGAGTTACTCTGGATTGACTATTTTATAAATGAGACCAGAATTTAGCCCAGTCTTTCTGTGATTTGTTTAAATAACCCACTTGCTCTCAGCCCTGCCCCAACTTTTCATATGCACAACTTTTCAGCTGCATCTAGTCCCAGTTTAATTATGGGAAGAAGGGGAGGCTGGTAGGCATGTTACAAAGGAACAGATTTGGGGGGTGCAAGGTGGCTTGGAGCCACGTGCTTGCCAAGCAGGAGTAGACATCAGGGTAGCAAGTGTGGGAAGGACCCACTCCCTGCACTAGTCTCATGGAATAAAAAATGAGCAGCTCTGCCTGCTCCAATGCAGCGTTGCTCCAGTGCAGAAGAACAATACACTTCTTGCGTCAGAACAATTCAGTGCAGGTGCCAGGGTGACAGTGCTGGAGACTGACACCCTCTGTCCATGGGCACCACACAGATACAGCAGAATGCTGCTTTCCTCATCCCACGGGGCGTCAGTCCTGATCCCCCAGGAGGCATCTCTAGGGCTTGGAGAGGAGCTGAGTCTCCAGGTCCTCTACAATCCTTAGCCTCTCTGCTGAGACTGCCAGCCAGGGGGTCAGTAACAGTGGTGAGGCTGATATGTCTCCAGTGGGAAGCCCATGCACTCCTTCCTCCAGACCACCAAAAATAACACCACCAGCAGCAGCCTGGCTTCCAAGGGCCAGGCCAGCCCATTGACTTAGTGCAGTCAGAGCTGATCTGGAGCAAGGTCAGCAGCCCCTTGGCAGGCTACAGGGTTTAAAAGCCATAAGAACCCCTGGGGGCCTCTCTTCTCTCAAGTGCTGTCAGGTGGGTGGCTGCTGGATTCTACAAAATCACCCAGTTTAGAAACAGTCTTAGGGGCAAATCCCAGTGTTGCTGGAGTCAATGGGAGTCTTGCCACTGATCTCAATAACATCAGCGTTTGGCCCTTGGAAAGTTTTCCATCACAGCTCCCAGTCCCCTTATGGAGGCAGCATCTCCACAGCTCTGCGGGAAAGGACTGAGAACTGACTTAAAGAGACTAGAGGGGTAAGGGGGAAAATCTGCCCCCCAATAGATACCTCTGGCTAGGTGTTCCCGGAGCACTGAGACTGCTACTGCCCTTTGAAGAGCACATGGGCAATGGAAAGTCTCAGGAATTAGGAAGTTTGCAGACTGCAGCATTCCTGCAGCACCTGAGAACACTCTTATCCAAGTTGCCTGCTTAGCGCTCTCTCATGTACACAGACACACTCCCTCCCCCAGGGAATCTGATCTAAGAGAAGGAAAAACACCGTGCGGGTCACCTAGTCCATTGTCCCCAACAGTAAGGGCAGAGGAGAGCATCCAGGGTTTGAACCTAGGCAAAAAATCATCTCCGCCCATACCAGCAAGCTCTTGAAAGCACTTTCTGCTGACCAGCAAATAACAATGTAGGTAAGAGCCTCTTCAGGGATCGTGCCAGGGGAGAACCTGTCCCAAGGTTCTCAGCCTATGCACAAGGCAGAAGTGGATCGATTTTAGCAGCACACAGAGGCAGAATCACCACAACATAGTTCCACTGATCAGAGTATAGAGAATTGGAATCCTAATTAGGGTCCATGTTGGACAGGACTGTTCCTTATCATACCGATCCTATGGCTTGGTCTAGTCTAGATTTAAAACTCCCGAACAATGGAAATCCCACTGCTTCCCTTTGGACACTGTCCCTACATCTCTGATAGGAAGCACCTTCAGATTTCTAGCCTAGAATTTCTTCTTAATTTCATCCCACCTTAAATAATTCCCCTCTCGTCCTTGGAATATTAGGCTGGGACAGACTTTTATATCCCCCCCCCCCAAGCTCCTGCGATTTATTCCTTAGCCAAGCTATGCAAACGCCACCTTGCAAACTTGGGGGGGAGAAGGGGGGAGCATCGCAAAGTCTGATTTTGGTTGCAAACTCCTTGGGGCAGGGACTTGCCTGCAAAGCACCATGGACTGAATGGGTGCAGCACAAACCTGAGTAATAGACCAGACCCACAGGCTCTGTAATTACTAGTAACTCTCCATGCTCAGGCAAATTGCCACCAATCTCAGCGGGAGTTTGTGTGAGTAAGGACTGCAGGGTTTGATCCCATAATAATTAATTCCCATATTTGGCTCTTGTAGCCTTCCTTCGTAACTCAGGCCCCTTGATCTTTGCTGTTGCTAATTCCTTGGCATATCTGCTGCTGCAAATCCCCTTTGGGGGGAAAAAAAATCATTCAACAACCAGGTCTCCAAATATTGAAATTCACACCCTGTGGCTGTGCAACCACAGAGCGAATCCCCCACGCCCACCCAGACAAAGAGCACCATTGTTGGGAGCAGGGACTTACCTTCACCTTTGCTGGAGGGAAGAAAGGGCTAATTCTGCCAGGTGAGCTGCAAATGTGTCAAGAAAGCCCAGGCAGAGAGTTGCTCCCCAGGTAGAGGTGTGCAGAGGACTGTGCTCAAATATAAACCAGTGAGTCATTTATAAATCACCTCAGTCAAGGGGACTGAGGGCTGTGCTTGGCTTCTGATTGGCTTGCTGGGCTTGTTACGAAGTGATTGCAAGCAAGTACACCCAGGCTAAGCCCAGGAGATAGCAAGAGAGATAAGGAGAGATCTGAAGAAGGACAGCTTTTTTAGCCCCCCCCCCCTTTCAGAATTAGGCTGTTTGATCCCATTGTACAATTCCCTCAATACACCCAGGCCCTCGGAGACAATAGAACATATTGAGTGTCCCCACGGGTCCCCCCAGCGTTCGGACTCCCATTGTGGGGAGAAGATGCTTTTGTTGACCTGGGCTACGGTTTCCTGGCGCATTGGACAGTGACTCCAGCCTGTCTTTGTGTTCTGGCTGCCTCTCAGCATCGGACAAGGACAATGGAGTGCATTGTGCCAGGTCCTGGACTCCCAGAGGTTGGGCTTTGAACTGAGGATTGGCAGGGGAAAGCGGTTGCTTTCTTATTTCCACATTCAAAGGGATGAGAGGGGTGGAAAGGACAGAGGAAGCCACGGTTGGTCTGTTAGGCGGCGAGCACTGAGATTCCCCACACCGATGGGGCTCTGCCTGGAGAAGAGATTGAGAGACTGTCGTGTGAATAAGAATCACATCGGCAGTGATGTTATAGTGAGAGTAAAGTTGTCCAGGGCCATCAATCCTCATTGCTTCAGAGCATTATCTCCAGGGAGGGTCAGGAGGGAATGTTCATCCACTCTCCCGTTGTACAGAACTGCACATGCGAGTGCAAAAGGAGAGTTTTACAACATCCTCAAGTGCACCCACCATGGGATACTGATGGAGAGTAGTGATCAAGCTGTAATCCATTGGTCTCTTTCCATATGGTCCAGAGGTTGGGTCCAATCTTGTAAGGTGCTGAGCACCCAAGTCTCTTTGAAGGTGACCAGCACCTCAGAGGATCCAGCCCTTAAGATTTTAAAAATATGTATTATTATTATTTATTACTTATTTATATTATCGTAGCACCTAGGCCCTCAGTCCTGGCCCAGGAGCCCATTGTGCTAGCCGCTGTAGAAACACAGAACACTGAGGCAGCCTGCCTCCAGGAGCATAAAATCTAAGTATAAGACAAGAGGCAACATACGGGCATAGTCAGATGGGGGAGCACCAGGAAGCAATGGTCAGCATGACAGGCAGTGGTCTCTGTACACCCGCAGACGAGTTGTTGTCAAGTTTGAAAAGCCGGAAGAAAGATACCAGTGTGGAGTGTGTGTTGCTGAGGAGGACTCCAGCTAGGATTGGGGCAGGTTCATGGAGTTCTCTTCTCCAGACGAGATACGTGGTTGCAATTCCCTTGCCTTTCAGCCTCTGCACTTCCTCAGGATGGGTTGCGGGATGAGTGGATGAGGAGCATTATTATTTTTTTGTATTACGATAGCCCCTGGCAACACCCAGTCCAAGCTCAGGGCCCCGTTGTGTGAGGTACTGTACAGACAAGTACCAGATCCTCCCCCAGCAACAAGGAGAGCAGAGATTGTGCTGGCCCCAGCCCTGCTCGGCCCCAGGGATACCAGCCTGTCCAGACCAAGGGAGCAGCAGGAGGTGCCTTTGTGGGGACATCTGTGTCTCTGAGGCTAAAGGAATGGATACACTTGTTCCAGTGGAGATGGGGTGCCCATCTCCCCCTCACGCCTGATGGCAAATGGAGATGCTCCTGGGGAGAGGGGAGGGAGGGGCAATAGTGGTTGTTGGCATAGAAACGAGGTCATGTAGGCTCAGGCATTTGGGCACCAAGAGGAGAGACATTCCCTCCCCTCTGTGGATTATTTATTCAAAATGAACATCTGAGACAAGGCTGCTGGTGGGGGGGCATGACAGGGAAGTGTTTGGTGGTGGGACGAAGGAGGGACATAAGAAGGAAAAGCAAGCCCTTCTCCCTTTGTGAATGAAAAACTGGGACAGCCCACAGTACAGGGCAGGGTGGGAAGATGTTTAAAATCCAGACGGGATGTTTTTCTAAATGCTCTGCTCTAGGAATTATTGTGGGGCAGGTCTCTGGCCTCTGTTACACAGGAGGTCAGACTAGATGATCACAATGGTCCCTTCTGGCCCTGGAATCTATGGAGACAGTGCCTGCCTCATGGGGCTGGCAGTCCAGGTGTCAGGCAGGCCGTGACAGGTCGATGAAAGAGACGGATGGGCTGGGGAGGGTCGGAGGGTGAGGTAACCAAATGAACAGAGTTAAGCAGGAAAATAGACATTCTGGCTGGCCATCTGCCTCACCAATGCCCAAGGCCTGTAGGCATCATGGCTGAGGAAGGTTTCAAGGAGGGGTTCAGCCTTACTAGTGTTCTTAAAACCCACTCTCAGGATGAGGGCTTGAGGGGCTTTTCAAGAAATAACTCTGGCGCAGTCAATGCCCAGCTCTTCGGTGCTTGGCCACACCCAGCCCTCTGCGTGTGTGACCCACAGAGCACGGACACTCGGTGCCAGAAGATGGGGAGGGACCCAGCATTGCCATTCCGATATGTGCTGCCCACTTGTGAGCTCAATAGCGCTCAAGACTCATGTTTCCCCGGGTGCGCACAGAGAACTGGTAAGGGGACAAACAGAGTGAGAGGAAAGAGAGGGGGGCAGAGGGGGTAAGGAGGATGAGGGGGGGATGGAGAGAGCCGGGTTGGGGTGACAGAGGGCAGAGAGAGGGATGGGGATGGGTAGACAAGGCAGAGATATGACACTTTATGCCAAGTTCCCAGCAATTAACTTGCCCTGAGATTCCCTGGGGAAAGAACTCTGATGCCTTGTTTATTCCAAATCACAGGCCCCATAGACACCATCAATTTCTCACCATTAACCATCATTAATTCAGGAAGCTAATCACAGTGTCCAAAGTGAGCAAAAGAAACGTTCTGCCAGTCCAGCCGATAAGTGGGAGCCGGGGGTTGATTCATTGCCTTCTGAGAGACAGAGGCAATAATTGCCCAGTGGTTCTGTAAATATCATTAATTACCTGTATCACTTTCTTGTAAAAGGGCAGCTTGATATTAATGAGCGTAGGAAGCCCTCAGAAACAGGAACCCCGTGAGGGCCATGGGTAAAAACCATTCCAGGTTCAACAGCTCAGTGTGGTTCTAGCCCGGCTCCCTTCAGCAGCAGGGATGGTGATTTGCCTCCTGAACTCCATTATTGTATCATTTGCGTGACGGTGGCACCTAAAGATCCCCACCGAGACTGTGCTTGGCTCTGTACAGACAGTCGCTGCCCTGGAGAGCTTGCCATCTAGACAGACAAAAGAGTGGGAGGAGAACCGGAAGCTCAGAGAGGGGCAATGACTTGCCCAAGGTCAGTGACCAAGTTGGAAATAGGACCCAGGAGTCCTGGCCGTCCCATGCCTCCCTTCTAATCATGATCCCACTCGTTTTGTAAACCTTTTAAGCCACAGCATTCGCAGAGTAGGTCTATTCGAGGTGTGACTGCAGCATGTGGAGACCTACCCGAGCAAGCTTGGATCCAGCCAGCTCCTATAACAATGGCAGTGAAGCCACCCACGGCAGCATGGGTTAGCCACTCAGGTATATACCCAGTGTCCCAGGCAGGTCTGTACAACCCATGCTGCTGTGCTACCAGGTCTTCATTGCTATTGTCACTGGAGCTAGCGCGATCGGAGCTAGCTCAGCTACGTCTACACGCGATGCAGTGCGGGCACACCAACAGTTGGCAAAACTGGATGCATTAGGGTTGCCAATCCTCCAGGATTGTCCTGGAGTCTCCCGGAATGAAAGATTAATCTTTAATTAAAGAGCATGTCATGGGCTGACACCTCCAGGAATACATCCAACCAAAGCAGGCATCCCTAGGATGCTCTCTCTGCCCTGTAAAGCCCCTGCTACTCCCACAGCAGGAAATGGGGCACCATGGATCCCCCTGAATGCACTGAGCAGTGTGTGTGCCGTAGCAGAGTATAGGCATCATGCATGGGGCCAGCCCAGACACTGAGCTCAGGGAGGAGTCCCTGCCCTTGGTTTAGACTTGACAAAAAAATCCAACCAGTTTGCAACGTACCCAAAAAGTGGAACCCGATAGCCAGTGTCGGCTCATTGCAAAATTGAGGGGACAGCTGCAATCTAAAGCAATGGCAGCAGCAAGTGAAACATAATCGATTCCAGACAAGGAATCTGCCGTCATTTCTGCCCTTTGCATGGTGTGCTATTTGTGTCAGGCCGTGGTGCCGCGTGAGCTCGTACAGGCTCCCGGCAGGCACGGGACGGTGGGCCCAGAGGCCTATTTGCTGAGCTCTGGCAGATGGAATAAGAGAGCTTAAAGATTATTTATATTCAGATCCAAAATCTGAACAGTTTTAGTGACCCGGCAGCAAAGCTACCAGGCTCTGAGCTATTGGCACATGTGCAGATCCAACCCCTCTAGCCGCCTGTTATCCTGCCTCCAACAATGACCAGTCCTACGTACCTTGGAGGAAGATATAAGGAACCTTGTAGCAGACAAGTATGGAATAATCTGCCCCTAGGGGAAGTTTTCCAGTGACACCCTCAGCCCTATGCTACCTGTGTAACTTCCTAGAGACCCACTAGTTCAGGGGTCCCGTATGCACAGAGCCACAATCCCCTCGGCCTCGTTCTGGGTGCAGAACAACCTGCATGAGGACAGCACACAGGATACGGGATGCAAAGCCCGTTAAACCTACCCATGGCTGCTCCTGGTGCTAGGTGCTTTGCAGGACACCAGCTTTGGGGGCAATCTCAGATGTGCTCTGTAGATAGAACATTTGCTTCCTCCAAGATCTCCCCAGCAGGGTGTGGAATAGAGCAGCCTCTCTAAACAGAGGCAAGTCACTAGCCTTTGTGGCATGAGAGTGGTGGTGTCAAGGACAAAACCCAGGTTATTGAGAGCATCAGTAGAAAGCTGCAAACTGGGGCTTAGCCTCCACAGAAAGAACCCAGGAGGCAATAGCTAGTGGAGATCCCAGCTCAAAGGGAGGCAATCCAAAGGCAGAGGCAATCCTCCAAGCGATTGGAACTTCTGTTCCGGAAGTATGGCAGTTTCCCCCTGCACGAGGCATTACACCGAATTCCTGGTGGGCGTGATCCTGTGAGGTGCTCAGCCCCCTACTGGATCAGGCCCCATAGGTCTATTGAAGATCTTTTGCCAATTTTTTCAAGAGTCGGCACCACATTGCCGACCTCTGGCTCAAGTAACTATGATTCTGCCTTCAGTTCCCCCTCTCCCCAGCCCCAGCTGGAGGCTGCATTTGCCTGTACTTCCTGTCCTAAACTGCAGTACTGTGAAACAGCTGCCATATTCCACTCCATTCCGTGCTGGCTGGGATGGAGAGAGAGGGTGTGCGCACGTGTGTGCGCACGTGAGAGACACAGAGAGCAATCAGTGTGCAGGAAGCTTTGCGAGATGTCAGTGAACACTGAAAAGATGGGAAAGAGGAAATGGGGCTGCTCTGGCTCGAACCTCACGACCCTGATTGTGACTGCTGTGCAGCTCTTTATCGCCTGCCGTGATAACAATACCAAGCAGGGGCTGTGTGGGTTTGTTTACAAGTGATTAATATTAGTGGATAGATTGCACTCTCTGCGGTAATAATTCAGTACTAATTTATTGCTAAGAACCCTGGGAAACCTGCCCTGGAGTTCATGGCTATGACTTACAGGAGGGAGGGAGAACGGCTGCCTTGGGATGGAGGGGACAGGAGCACACGGGGATGCATGGTGGGGTTACTCATATGGAGTTGCTGATCCTGGCAGGTGTCCTGCAGTCTCCAGGGATCCTAGCGGCTTCCCCTTTTTGCGGCTCTAGTTTTGCTTCTGGGGTTTCATTTCGGTTTGTTGTGCAGAGATGAGTCCTCCAGGCAAAACGAACATCTGGATTCCAAACATGCCAAAGCTCATGAGCGTTGGGATTTGGGTGTGGGTCAGACCCATTACAAAGCAAAATTCAATCCATGCCTGGAGGGGGTAGTTGAAACCCCAAATAGCAGGGGTGCTCCGATCAAAGATTATAATAATCCACCCCGTTATAAAGAGAAGGGGGCAAACTGGATTCCATACTGGGTTTCTGAAACTTGCACGGCGAGGGGTCCGGTCCTGGGGAATCAGTTCAGACCCAACCCTTGTCCTGTATTATAAGTAGAATATCACTTCATACCATCAATGATGAGCCTATGACAGCTTGTCCTGAGGATGCTCCTAATTTATTGACTGGTCCCTCATTGTCCTGCTGGAGGATGATGGGGGCAGAGACCTCTAGAAGCTCAGAACCTCTTCTGTGTGTGCAGCTCTGATTACATTCAGTTGTTGTTTTTTCCTAACCTGCCTCTGGACTCTGTAACTCTTATTCCAAACACCCCTGGGCTTATATACGATTCAGTAAACAACATTCCTTTTGCTCAAAATGGTACAGAAAAGTTATCTGATGCCCTGTAGTCCAGGCTACCATTAGCCTGATAACTCTCCCTCCCCCAATCCATGCTACAATCAGCATCAACATTTTGCCCCCTCCCTCCTTGCATTTCCTTCCTTTCTGCTCCCCCTTTGCTGCCAGTGACATAAAATAAACTAAAAGGGTTAAGAAGAAACAAAACAACATTTTCTAGCCTCAGAGCGGAGTTTCCTCTTTTTCTGTTTCTGTTTCTATTTCTTCTTCCCGTTCACTTGTCCTTTCCGTCTTTTCTTCCACCATTTCCTGAGATTGGAAGCTCCTTGGGGCAGGGACCGTATTTTTGCTCTGTGTTTGTGCTGCACCTAGCACAATGGGCTCCTGTTCCAGGACTGGGGCCCCTAGGCACTGATGATCATTTTCATTATCAGACCATTTTCTCTTTTTCATCCTGCGGTTGTTTCTCCCCATGGGTCACGGCAGCCTCCCCACTCTCTGTCTAGGTGGGTTGGGCGTGAACAAGCCAGAAGTGCCAAGGATTTTCCAGTGGAATAGGTGAAAATGTAAGATGGTGACTGGAGGCTAACTAGCTTCTCCTAGCCACTGCCCACCTGATGTTCTGAGCCACCCTGCAGTGAGCCACCTGTTTACCGTAGTCTCCTTTTAGCCCAGGAGTTGTACTTCTTGGACAGGAACCAGGAAAACAAAGTGACCCAAAGTGTTTGTGAAAACTCTTTTTCTTTCTTAGCAAAGCTACTCCCTTTCAAAGTATCTGCTATTATCTCCTTCATGCAGCAGGGGCTCTGAGGTCTGACATGCTCTACACAAACGCACAAAGGCATTTTGATGCTTCAGAATTAACATTTGTAAGTCTGAAGATGGGGTGATTTCATGCCGGTGATTAGGAGACATTCCAGTCAAGGCCCCACACCCTGGACATTGATGGGTTGGGGAAGAGGGGGTACATTTGAGCATTGGTTATATACACTGCCGTAGATGTAACTAGGTGGGTGAATTTTCAGCTCCTGGTCACATTGCATGTGCCCATGCAGACCTTTGCAGAGAAAAGAAAAGAGGGATGAACCTGCCGATGAAGCCTTCATGAAACAGGGCTGAACACATTGGGCCAGAAACTCAGCATCGCTCCATAGGCTTCAATGGAACTCCCCTGATTGACACTGGCTGAGAATGTGACCCATTTAGGCCTTGCCTCCAATTGCAAACAAACCACGTTTGTCCCCCGCGTAGCTGCATTTGTTGCTGACGCCCGTGGACAATTTGTACATGACGTGTTCTCGTGCAGAGAAGAGTTAAGCAGCTAGCACTGTATTCTCTCTCCCCACACCGGCTTCCTGCAGGGCAGGGGCATGCGGCCATACTCTGCCTCCTATAAAACGACTGGCCTGCCTGTGACTCGATTACATGAGACCTCCCAAGAGCGTGGCTGAAGGTTCCAGGTCTCCACAGAAGACCCATTGTTTCAGGGAAAGTCCTTCCTTATCCTTTTATTTCATCTAATCCTTCCTGATCCTCTAGCCGTTTTCCTGCTTTGACCATCTTGGTTTGAAAAACAACAGCCAAATAGCCCTATCCGCCATCCCCCATCCCTCACCTTGGGAACCCATCCTGCACCTTTGCATCATCACATACGCCAGGGCAACGAGACGGCCATTCTGATCTGGTAGCTTTGAGGTGCATTGGCCATTCACTTCGCAGTGGGTGGTAAATGATGGCACAAGGATGGAGGGAACTGGAGAATCAAGCCCTTTCTCTCTTCCCCAGCAGACAAAGAACCCCAAATCTTTAAGCTGAAGGTGGCCTAGATAACCTTGTCTTCACTGCAATGCTGCGAGGTCTGGTTTCGCAAACTGGCACAAGGGTCAAAAGCTTTACCCATGTAGGAATGAGGAACGGAAAGTCCTGGGAGGAAACAGCTGGATTATTTACAGCACCAGAATAAAGGACAGCATGCAAAGAGGCTCCCAGCTTTCTAGTTTCATGCAGCTCCAGCAGGACTCTTGATGCAAAATGACTTAAGGGGCTGGATTTAGTGCTGGTGAAAGGCATTCCTTGCATAGGGAGCCCTCTGTTTATCTACAGGGTAGGTTTCCCAGTTCCCACACACATACTGTCAGCCTGGCTCAGCCCTGATGCACAGGGGCACTTCCTCTGTTGTTGACAAGGGCAGTTCCCGGCCTGTCCACTGAGTCTGTCAATTAATGCAAAGCATGGTGGTGAGACCTACCAAACTCATCGCATCAGTGCCACCAAACATTTAGTAGATGGGAACAACTTTTAAGCCCTAGTGAGCTAGGCTGGATGCATACAGGTGCGAGGTTCTGCTGCTCCTTAACAATGTCCCGAGGCATCTAGCTTCACCAACGATACCCTCTTGAGAATAAGCCTTGCTTTCTGGAAAGGTATGTTTATTAAATCAAGCTCTGACCTCTTTGGAGCTTACAGGCAGGGTCTGCCACTCTCTGCATACACAGGCAAAATTTCCCACACGTCTCCTTCAGACAAACCCTATAATTACTGGTGCTCCACCCTGCTCTTTAAAGGGACAGCTCCCCAAACTAAAACACTAAAAATACAGCAATCAGACTGCTATGAACACATCCTCCACATGTGCCTCCAAATACAATGTTTTGCAGTATAAAATAATTTCATCCATTATTGCAGGGTCGTCATATTATCCTATGTATACATCTCCCGCACAGGTCAGCGGCAGCATTCGAACACAGGACTTTGGTCCTAGAGGATAGTCCTCATCCACTTCAGCTGGGGGGGCAATTGGTGGGAACACACGCCATTATGCTCCATGAGGGTCGACAGGACACGCAGGTTTCCAGTGTCTTACCCAACTATTTGCAAACTCACATTAGCATTCTGGGGCTCAGGATTCCTGGGTTCTTTTCCTGGGTCTGGGAGCAGAGTGTGGGCTTGCAGTTAGAGACACCATTGCCAAATATAGTTTGCTCCTTGTGGGGAATGTCTGCAGGGAGAGGATGTGGGATGTCTGGATCTAAAACCATCAGTCTCTATGGCTATGTCGGCAGAACTTATGTCGCTCAGGGGTGTGAATATTCCACCTCCCTGAGCGACATAAATTACACCGACATAAGTGTTCGTGTGCACAGCGCTATGTCGGCAGGAGAAGCTTATGCTTACGCTGCTCGCAGAGGTGGGTTGTTATGCCAAGGAGAGACCTCTCTCACATCGGCATGGATAGTTTTCACCAGACGCGCGGTAGAGGCCCAGCTTGATTGGTACAGCCGTGGCACTGCAGCGCTGTACGCACAGACATGGTCTAACACTTCAGCTAAAGGACCACGCCCATTATTACAGGATCCTCCCCGTCGTAGGGTCCCAGAGCTCGGGCTGCAGCCCAAGCCCAAATATCTCCACGGTTTACTGCCCCACAGCCCAAGCCTCGTGAGCCCGCGTCAGCTGACCCCTGCCAGCCCCGGATGTTTAACTGCAGTGTAGACGTCCTCAAAGATCCTCCCCGTGTTAGCATGGGTTATACAAGTGCAAAATTTGGGCTGTCTGTTCCAAAAGGCAACATTGCAAAGTGGACGGGACCTGAATTTGTTGTATTAGTGACCAATGTGCTATTCCCAGCTGCCCCTGAATTGACCTTGTGCATTCTCTCATTTATCTTATCTGTAAAATAGGTGCAGGATAATTGCCTCCCCTAAGGTAGCAGTGTGTGAATGCTGAATAAGGTTTGTGAAGGCACAGAAATATTAACAGCACTCAGCAGTAGAGTTGGGATTGGAAGTCATGCGAGCCAGGCTTGTAGCTTAGTACACTGTCCTCGAGGGGGCTAGGTTATAGCGTGGGGTAAGGCTGCTGTCTCTCTCAAAGAAAATGCATTACATTTAGTGAGTTCGTCGGCAGGAATGAATGATAGCTCGGAAGAATACATGAGCGTCACACAAGATGAGTGTCACCTGGCAGGTCTGGAGGTTGCAAAAGTTTGGGAAAAGAACTCTGGACCTGAAAATACCCTTGCCTGACAGTGAACATAAACAGAGAGATATCGTTGAAGCCAATAGAGGTGGAACCTTCAATGAACCGACACACATTGCATTGCTGTGGACATCGGGCAAGAAACACTGAGAGAATCTCAGCAGCTCACTAAGCTCTGTCTAGTCCTGTCGGTGGTTCTGAGAGCTATTGCATAGCCTGACATACTTGAAAGTAGGCTGACCAGATAGCAAGTGTCAAAAATCGGGACAGGAGGTGGGGGGTAATAAGTGCCTATGTGAGAGAAAGACCCAAAAATCAGGACTGTCCCTATAAAATCGGGACATCTGGTCACCCTACTTGAAAGTGGAGGAGAGAGAAAGAGAGGAGAGTCTGGAATAAGGAAAGAAGAACTTGCAGCCTGGGTAGACCAGTAACTGAGTGTGGTTATAGCAGCGCTGCATGAGTCTGGCTTTTTGTATTCTACTCCTGACTACTGCCCTACTGCTTGGGGAGGTCATTAAAGCCAAAGTGTTCAAACCTGAGTGACTGATGTTCGGCACCTAACTAAACAGCCTGAGCTCCCACCACGCCAGACGTATCCTGGAGTAACTGAGAGCAGAATCCAGCCCACTATCACTCGTAAATAAAGAACTGAGAGCCTGATCCTGTTCTCACTTATACCAGTTTTAGGCAGGCTCTGACTCCATTGTAGTGAATGGCATTACTTCTCATTTATACCAATGTAAGTGTGCCCAGAATCAGGCCCTGGGTATATGTCATTTACCCTAGAAAGAGTTTGCAGGCAACATGAGTTTAGAGCTCAGTAAAACCCACTAGACAAGCACAGTATATTTTCTAGCTGGGAAATCTGGCCCTTTTGTCATACCAGGACATACAAATCTTGAACGGCTGCACGCCTGTGCCTCATCTGCAGTTCTAAAGAAAATATTGACGAGTTTAGGGCTGGTCTATGCACACTTTTGGTACCAATATAATTATATCAGTTTAGTTAAATTGGTGCAACCCACTACTCTAGTGTGGACACGGCTACACCGATATAAAGCTGTAAGTAAAGTTACATCGGCATGAACACTTTCATATGGGTGTAAATGCATGGACACCAGGGGATATAATTATGGGTACAAAGACTGTGTGTAGATCAACCCTTAAAAGACCTGTTGGCATTTAACATAGAAGTCACAAGGAGGGATTTTCATACCTATTTTTCAGCAGCGGTGTAGCTGACCTGGCACTGCCAACAGGCTATGAGACATTAGGCTTTACCTTTGTGATCATTTTATCTGTAGAAAAGCTGTCCCTGGTGCAGGACTGAATCTTGTCTGTCCTGGGTCAAAGGCAGGAGAATTTGGGGGAGTAAAATTCTACATTTTGAAAATAATTCTGCATTCGAAAGTAGATACATCCCCATGGCTAGGAGAAAGTGCTCATAGGGTTGGAATGTCAGAATAAGATCCACAGGAGCAGAGTTGGTGGGTAGAGGGCGGGTGAATTGGTTAAAGGTGCACAATAAATTCATTCATAATATGGCATGGCACCTCATCACATGGTTCTGCAACTGATCACATGGTTCTCACCTCCACATATACATACTGTGACAAAGTTCCTCCTCTATCTTGGTGGGTCCTGTGCTTATTGGCGGATTTTCTTGCCTCAGAGATTCACCATGTGGATTGGGGAACAGCCCAGAGACCTTCCCTTCTGGAAGAACCCACAGTCCAGGTCAATTGGGAGGTTTGGGGGGAACCCGGGCCGGCCCTCTACTCCGGGTTCCAGCCCAGGGCCCTGTGGACTGTAGCTGTCTATAGTGCCTCCTGTAACAGCTGCATAACAGCTACAACTCCCTGGGCTACTTCCCCATGGCCTCCTCCAAACACCTTCCTTATTCTTACCACAGGACCTTCCTCCTGGTGTCTGATAACACTTGTGCTCCTCGGTCCTCCAGCAGCACACCCTCTCAGCTCCTTGCGCCTCTTGCTCCCAGCTCCTCACACTCGCACCACAAACTGAAGTGAGCTCCTTTTAAAACCCAGGTGCCCTGATTAGCCTGCCTTAATTGATTCTAGCAGCTTCTTCTTAATTGGCTCCAGGTGTCCTAATTAGCCTGCCTGCCTTAACTGGTTCTAGCAGGTTCCTGATTACTCTAGTGCAGCCCCTGCTCTGGTCACTCAGGGAACAGAAAACTACTCATCCAGTGACCAGTATATTTGCCCTCTACCAGACTCCTGTACCCCACTGGTCTGGGTCTGTCACAATATACATGCATATACATGAGTTGTGTAATGTGTATATATGTGTATCCCTGTGCATATCTAAGCAGGCCCAGATAGCTTGCATCCAAAATTTTAAAAGAGCAGGCTGAGGAGCTCACTGGACCATTAATGTTGCTTTTCAATAAGTCTTAGAACACAGAGGAAGTTCCAGAAGGCTGGAAGAAATCTAATGGTGGGCCAATTTTTAAAAAAGATAAATGGGATGACCCAAGTAGTTATAGGCCAGTCAGCCAGACATTGATCCCAGGCAAGAGAATGAAGTGGCTAATATGGGACTCGATTAATAAAGAATTAAAGGAGTGTAAAGGAATTAATGCAAATCAACATGGCTTTATGGAAAATACATCCTGCCACACAAACTTGATATATTTGTTTGGTGAGATGACAGGTTTGATTGGTAAAGGTAATAGTGTTGATATAATATGCTTGGACTTCTGTAAGGCATTTAATTGGATATGACTGCCATTTTGATTAAAAAAATTAGAACAATATAAAATTAACACGGCACACATTAAATGGATTAAAAACTGGCTAACTGATAGGTTTCCAAATGTAACTGTAAACGGGCAGGTGTTTCCAATAGCGTCCCGCAGGAATTGGTTCTTGGCCCTAACACTATTTAACATTTTTATCAGTGACCTGGAAGAAAATACAGAATCATCACTGAATAAGTTTGCAGATGACACAAAAATTGGGGAGTAGTAAATAATGAAGAGGACAGGTCACTGATACAGAGCCATCTGGATTGCTTGGCCAGCTGGGCGCAAGCAAGCAATATGCGTTTTAATACTGATAAATATCAATATCAAAGAATGTAGGCCATGCTTATAGGATGTGGGACTCTATTGTCGGAACCAGAGACTGAAAAAGATTTGGGGGTTGTGGTGGATAAGCACCTGAACATGAGCTCCCAGTATTACGCTGTGGCCAAAAGAGCCAATGTGATTCTGGGATGCATAAACATGGGAATCTCAAGTAAGAGTAGAGCAGTTATTTTACCTCACTATTTGGCACTCGTGCGACCGCTGCTGGAATACTGTGTCCAGTTCTGGTGCCCACAATTTAAGGAGGACATTGACAAATTGGAGAGGGTTCAAAAAAGAGCAATGAGAATGTTAAAGGATTAGATAACATGCCTTATAGTAATAGACTTCGGGCATGTCTGCACTTACCTCCGGAGCGATCAATCCAGCGGGGGTCGATTTATCGCATCTAGTGAAGACGTGATAAATCGACCACCGAGCGCTCTCCCGTCAACTCAGGTACTCCACCGGAGCAAGGATCATAGGCGGAGTCGACGGGGGAGCATCAGCAGTCAACCTACCGCAGTGAAGACACCGCGGTAAGTAGCTCTAAGTACGTCGACTTCAGCTACACTATTTTCGTAGCTGAAGTTGCGTAATTTAGACTGATTTACCTCCCCCCCTGTTCCCAGTATAGACCAGGCCTTAAAGGGCTCAATCTATTTAGTTTACCAATGAGAAGGTTACAGGGGTGACTTGATTACAGTCTGTAAGTGTCTATATAGGGAATAAATATTTGACAATGGGCTCTTCAATCTAGCAGAGAAAGCTAGAACATGATCCTATGTTGAAACTAGCCAAAGTTGAAACTAGCCAAATTCAGTCTGGAAATAAGGCGTAAATGTTTAACGATGGGAACGATTAACCATTGGAATGATTTACCAAAGCTCATGGCGAATTTTCCATCATTGACAATTTTTAAGTCAAAATTGGATATTTTCCAAACAGTTCTGTGCTAGGAATTACGGTGAGGAAGTTCTGCGGCCTGGGCTCTACAGGAGGTCAGACTAGATCAGTGGTTCTCAAAGCCGGTCCGCCGCTTGTGTAGGGAAAGCCCCTGGCGGGCCAGGCTGGTTTGTTTACCTGCCGCGTCCGCAGGTCTGGCCGATCGCGGCTCCCACTGCCCGCGGTTTGCTGCTCCAGGCCAATGGGGGCTGCGGGAAGCGGCAGCCAGCACATCCCTCGGCCCGCGCCGCTTCCCGCTGCCCCCATTGGCCTGGAGCGGCGAACCGCGGCCAGTGGGAGCTGCGATCAGCGGGACCTGTGGACGCGGCAGGGAAACAAACCGGCCCAGCCCGCCAGGGGCTTTCCCTGAACAAGCGGCAGACCGGCTTTGAGAACCACTGGACTAGATGATCCCTTCTGGCCTTGGAATCTATGCAGGAGCAGCGCCAGGGTTTTTGGTGCCCCAGGCGGGGGTCCTTCCGCACTCCCGGTTGTCAGCGGCAATTCTGCGGCAGGGGGGTCCTTCCGCGCTCCCGATCTTCGGGGCACTTCGGCGGCGGGTCCCGGAGCGAGTGAAGGACCCGCCGCAGAATTGCCGCCGAAGACCCGGAGCGTGGAAGGACCCCCCCGCCGCCGAATTGCCGCTCCCCCAAATCCAGGCGGTCGCTTAAATGGAAGCACTGGCCCTGAATCTATGAATCTATTTCACCCACTACTGAAATGCAGCCATCTGGGGTGCTACTTCCCAGTATGGATGCTTGTTTGATGACGTTGGTAACATACAGGAACAGGATTGTTGGAGTTACAACATTTGAGTTGCATATTTTAGACTCTGAATTTAAAGTATTCTCTCCAGGAAGTGAATGCAACTGGTGAGGGGGTGGAGGTGCGGGGGCTTAGTCCTAACACTGAAGTGTGAACTAGAGGACACTTCTCGAGGCCTTAATTCACAATTATTTGTAGCAGAGTTTGTGAAGTGAGTTTCCCTGGTTTATTTTGGTCCTAGGATATTTAATGATATAATTATATAGCACAGGAGATATTTGATGATGTCACTTTTACAAGCCATTGCTAGCTACCTTTTTTGTAGGGTGTAGATTAAAATGCACTTGAGATAAGATAAGGATTATTTGAATGAAAACAGACCCGATACTGCAGAGGTGAGGAAATCTCCTGATACTGGGTTGTGGAGCAGGTAGTTTCAGAAATCCTTTTCTCACACATGACTATTATATTACAGGATAAAACCTTTCTTACATATGGCCCCGTACCAAAAGACAGGCCCGGAGAAAGAATGCAAGAGAGAGGGTCAAATGCAATAATAATTGCGGAACTGAAGTTCCTTCGGAGGCAAAGCTCACTGGGTGAAATTCCCCCCTGTGCCAAGGACCAGAGTAATTTGAGTGTGCGACATGTCCCCATCTGTGACTGATCCAGCCTGTGTCAGTTACAGCCACACCTAGGGAACTACGGTGTGGTAGCAGCTCATGCTTTTAGCTCTGGACGACCCTATTCAATCCCTGGTGTGCTGGCGAAGCTGGCAACCATCACATATGCACAAGGGTGAATTTCACCCTAGCCGAAGCTAGTCCGGTCTCTGTTCTGCCTCAGGGCTTGTCTGCACAGAGCAGCAGCGCATGCCGGAAGGGTGTTAATGTATCCTTAGGACGATGCTAACACGAACTAGGTACCTTTTAGAGTGGGCCAGCAGGGTTTACACCGGACAGTTAGAGCACAACACATTAGAGCGCCTAACAAATCACCCGTCTCTAGTCAGGGGCGGCTCTATGTTTTTTGCCGCCCCAAGCACGGCAGTCAGGCGGCCTTCAGCGGGCGGTCCGTGGTCACGTGGATTCGGCGGCGTGTCTGCGGGTGATCTGCCGGTCCGGCACCTTCGGTGTGCCCGCCGCCGAATTGCTGCTGAAACCGCAGGACCGGCGGACCTCCCGGAGGCATGCCGCCGAACGCAGCCAGACTGCCGCCCTCACAGCGACCGGCAGGCTGCCCCCACGGCTTGCCGCCCCAGGCACACGCTTGCTGCGCTGGTGCCTGGAGCCACCCCTGCCTCTAGTGCACTTTGCCAGTGCTGTGTGGACGAGCCCTCAGACTGCCTGGATATGTCTATGCTGCATTAAAAACCCACAGCTGGCCCCTTGCCAGCTGACTCAGGCTCATGGGGCTTGGGCTCAGGGGCTGCAGGGGCTGTTTAATTGCAGTGTAGACATTCAGGACGCAGGCTGGAGCCCAGGCTATGGGACCCTGCAAGGTGGGAGGGTCCCAGAGATAGACGGAGGTGTATGTTCAGCCTGAGCCCGAATGTCTACACCGCAATTAAACAGCCCTTTAGTCCAAGCCCCGCGAGCCCCAGTCATCTGGCACAGGCCAGCTGCGGGCATTAATTGCAATGTAGCATTCCTATGACTCTGTTAGCCTCCGTTTTGAGGACAAAACACTCCACGATTCAGCCCTACAATAATACTTAGCATTTAGGCTTTGCAAATGGGAGTTGACTGGAGAAGGGTAGACGACACTCACATCCACACATGTAGGGCTGCGTACTGCCCTGGCCAGGGCTGCAAGGGGGAGCAGAGACGCTGCCCAATTCATCTTGTGCAGAAGACTCTGGTTGACCAGAACCTGGTTCCAGGAGGACAGGTAGGCAACTAGTTGAAGAGAGCACTTTGCTGCTACTCTTAGCAGCAAGGAAGTGTGCCTGAGGCCAGCACTTACTGCTGACTTCAGCATATACTTTAGCTGGCTAGGGGGACTGCCCACAACCCCAATCCTCAATACGTGCTGACTTGCAGATGTGGTGTGCAAAGTGCTGTGTAAATGCAGCCCAGCTTTTTGCACTTTCCTTGGCTACAGAGAGGTCAAGCCCTATTGCTTGGATAGAGAGAGGAAGAGCCCTCTGCCCTCTTGCCCCTTAGCACACCACCTGAGCAAAGCTCATCTACACTCTGCACAGATATCTCCTTTCTCCCCTCTCCATAGGGGAAAGGGCTCTGTCTGCCCAACGTGCCAGGGGATTGAGTGCACTGGTGAAAGGAACAGTCAGGCTTCAGAGGTGTTTCCTGCTCAAACAACAATAGTATCTTCACTCCACCAAAGGGAAAAAGAAAACCCCACTGAATAAATAGATAAACCAAAAACAACAAGGAGTCTGGTGGCACCTTAAAGACTAACAGATTTATTTGGGTATAAACTTTCGTGGGTAAAAAACCTCACTTCTTCAGATGCATGGAGTGAAAGCTTATGCCCAAATAAATCTGTTAGTCTTTAAGGTGCCACCGGACTCCTTGTTGTTTTTGTGGATACAGACTAACACGGCTACCCCCTGATACTAGATAAACCAACAGGCATGTAGGCAAGTGCCCTTTGGGAGAACATAGTCAAGCCAAAATGATTTAGTTTTCTCCTGGAGGAGGGGGGACACATCTCCAGCCCTTGGCACTTTATTAGCTCTTAAAGTTTGGCAAACAGTCTGAGTAATTTTTCTGCCCATCTTTTCCTGCTCATGAATTATCTGCCTGTTTGGGTCAGGAACTATCCTTGCTGTGTGTTTGTGCAGGGCCTAGCACAAACTAGTGGTTCCCCGATCTGAGCTGACATCTAGAGCTGGTCAGGAATTTTCCAACTCAACATTTTTTCTTGGGAAAATGCTGATTCGTCGAAACCAAACCTGTTTTAGGGAAAGGGTTGGTTCTGACAAATCTCCCGATTTAGGGGAAAAACTGTGAAAAAAGAAGTTTGGGAATTGTCAAAATGTCCTAATTCAACATTTTCTAAATGAAAACTTTCGTTTTTCAGTTCAAAATGACTTTTTGTTTTGAAATTTTTAATTTATACTAAAAACGGTCAAAAAATGTAAAAGATCAAAATCAAAACAAAATGTCTCAAACTTACCAAACACAAAACAAAAAAATGTTTTGATTGACCCAATCCAAAATTGTTTTCAGATTATCAGGTTCCCCCAGATTTTCAAGTTTTCAACTTTTCATCACAATTTGAGATTGGAACATTTTTTGAAGTCGCAAAAATTCTCCTGGTACAGGAAAACCATTTCCTACCCTGCTCTCTGCTAAATACCACTACAATAATACCAATACCAATGCTAATACCATTTCTAATACTAAACTGTAGTATTCTTAAATATATTTGTTATCACAATTATTTGTGCATTTCTTTGGCATGTAATATGATGTAGAGCCAGCACTGGGAGAAATATCTATCCATCCATCCATCTATTCATCCATCCTGTTTTCATCCATCCCCATACGCCTCTATCTGCTTTTCTAGGGCACCCATCATCATAGAGTCTGGGTGCCACATGGGGGGGGGGTCTGATCCTCCTCTCATTCACACTGAGGTAAATCCAGAGTGATTCCTTTAAAATGAACGGAGATACACTGGTATCAAACTGATCTCAGAGGCGAGTCGGGGCCATTGATTTTGCATAGGCCCTCTAGGTAAACATTGCCATCCCTGTTTTAAAAGAAAACCAAAAGCCATCCCATTTTCCCATGGCTCTGAGATACAGACCCTAATGCTGAGACCTTTGTGCTCACCCCACCACTTTGTGGTAGCCACCTCTTGGCTCATCATCATATACAATTGTAAGCCACCTGGGGACGGGACTGTCCTTTCATTGACTGTGCGTATCACACCTCGGACAATGAAACTCAATCCCTGACTGGGATCTCTAGGTGATATAAGAAGAAAAAAATAATTAATAGAATTCCTGAGGCTTCCCACAAAAACACAACCCTCTCAGGAGCCTAGATGGATTTCCTGGTGCGGTGAAAGGTAAAACATGGCTCTGAAGTATTTTCTCTTCATGCTTAGCCTCTGCTTATTCGAAATCAATGACCTGCTGTGCCCTGATAATTTACAGTACATGGGCTGTAACCCGTTCATCCTCCATTAATCTTCCAGGAGGTGAGATCATTACCCTCAAGCTAAGCACAAGCCAGGCCTAATAAGGCAGGATAGTCGTCATGTCAGCTGAGTGCTCAGATGGAAAATAATATAAAAGCCATTGCGGTGAATGGTGAAGAGGGAACATAAATAGTTACTGTAAATAGGAGGACAAATAAAGTTGAGGGCCTGTGTATAGTCTTGGCTGTGCTCTGAATTGTATTCCAAAGAAGAGCTAATTCTGTATCTCCAGACAGTCTCTAGGGAGGATGCTGGAGTGGAGTGACACAAACTCCCATTAATGCCCTGGGCAACCAACTTTATTGATGGCCAGTTGGGGTGGAATAATAGAGCAGTGGCTGAGTAAAGAACGGTAACACAAACAATAATACCAACAATACTGACTGTGACACTCCATCTGGTGAAGTGGGAGCACCTGTTTGGAGATGCAGATAAGCAGCGGGACCCTCTCTGAAACTCATCCTCCTTCTGCTCAGACACTTCACAGCAAAATCAAACAGCTCTAATTAAAGACCGCATTGTGTCCATGCGCTTCACTATTGTGTTTCCATTGTGGCTCTCTTGATACTGCATAGAAGCATCTGTTGGAGTGTGTTTGCTGTGTATATTGTAATGATGCCATCCCTGAATGGGGCAAAAGGATGAACTAATCTCTCTATAAATATTACTTTTATCTAATCTGGGAGCACGGACATTCAAACCTTTAACTCCTAATTTTATGGCTATTGCTTGGTGTCACTAAAGGGCAGAGTTGAGGTGGTTTGGGGGCCGCAACTGTATATTTCCATATCTTAACAGGCTTGGATTTCTTCAAAGTTTAAACTTAATGTTGAATTTTCTGGGTTTAGAATGTTTGTTTTTAGGTTAATGACAACATTCTTATAATGTTTTATACCATGGATAAACTGATATGTGCTCTCAACTATAAATTCAGTTTAACACAGCTGTCTTGGAATATAAATAATGAAAATGTTGTTTTTTTTAAAACCTATACCTTGGGTTTAAGCTACCAGATAGGGTTCCTTTAACTTATCATATGTAAGTTAATTTAGTGCCAGTTGTACAATTTATATTAAATCAAACCTAAAACCCTACCAAGACAAGAGACTTCAAAGCAGATGCTTCTCTCCCTGAGGAGAGAACAAGAGACCAAACAACACATGACAGATATTAGTCATATTGTTTAATGGAAAGACAAGGTGTGGGAGGGAATATTTTTTATTGGACCAACTTCTGTTGGTGAGAGAGACGAGCTTTCGAGCTTACACAGAGCTCTGCTTCAGGTCACCAACAGAAGTTGGTCTAATAAAAGATATTATCTCACCCATCTTGTCTCTCTAATATCCTGGGACCAGCATGGCTGTAACAATACTGCATATTCCTTAATGGACTGCTGGAAGGCGCTCAGATACTCTGTTGATAAGTACCCTGAGTGCCGGGTTTGAATGACATTCCCATGGCTGTACATTAAACTCCTAAAGGATTCCTGGGATTGTTTGAAGGACGTGTTTACAGCCAAACAATTAAAGATAAACCACAATCTGTGTGATATTCAAAAAGGCAATTTGCAATGCAAAGCAGTGGCGCCACCTAGATTGATAAACCTGGAACCAGTCAAATCTGAACCAGTCCAGTAAGATGGGTGCATCTGTGTGAGATAAAACTTGATGCACTTGGCATTAGAGTGTTTCGAGGTACTAGAGGGAAAGAGGGGTGTTAAGAAATTAAGACTCAGGTGCATTGGAAAGAGATTGCAGCAGTGAGCTAAAAGTTTGGGGGTTTTTTCAGTGTCAGGATTATAGACATTAAGCAGCATGTCTAGAGTTGGCCCTTAGTCACAATTTTTGGCCATGAATCTACATTTAGGCCTGAACGTCCCCAATTATTATCATAATATGGTGGCCCACAGAGGCCCCAAATGAGACCCCCATGGGGCTAGATGCTGTATACACACATAACAGGAAACACTCCGTGCCCCAAAGTGCTTACTGTCTATACAGAGAGCGTGACTATCCCAAGGTCACACAGCAGGGAGGTCTCCTGATTGCCACTCCAGTGCCCTAGTGATCTGCTGAACCGAACTTCTTCCCAGGCTCACCCAACGTCCTCACATGTTAGTTCAGGGTCCATTGCTAAAAGACTCCTGTCCCAAATGGCCTCTATTTCTGCAAGTACCGGAGGTGTATTTAAGACGTCTTGCTAGTTTCAGCAATGTAGTAAGGAATAAACGAATATTTCCTGGGACTTTATTTCACCTAAACTGCTAAACCAATATCCAGGACTAGACAGACCATCACCTAGACACATCTAGACTCAAAATGTATGTTTGAAAGAAAGAAAGAAATTCTCCTAATATTGATAGAAATGTTTTCATGGATTTGGTGTTATGTGGTGTTTAGGCAGTGTGTTTGTTTGTTTGTTTGTTTTTTGTAATTTTAATTCATATTAATTCAACCCACACAATGCCGCATGCATTAACTAGTGAACAAGAACCTGATGTTAATCTGATCAGGCTAATTCCACTGTCCAAGCTGAATGAAAAGAAGTAACATCAGTACTGGAGAGCACATTAGAATTTTAAAACATATCAATCTCGGGGGATAACACAGGGAGTGGATTGTTTATTTTGTTTTTAAATATCTAGATGGGACAGATCTTCAACCGGGTGAAGCAGCACAGATCCACTGATTTCAAGGGACCTGCACTGATTTACACCCACTGAGCATCTTTCCATGATTTTCAACCCACGGGTATCCTTTCGATGGATGGAACCTACAGCTGACCGTGTTAATCTTATATGCAGTGGTGTTGTAGCCGTGGATATTAGAGAAGCAAGGTGGGTGATACTACCTCACTCACTTGTCGCTCTTGTTAATCTTGGGTATTTCAAGACTCTTGCCTCGTCCTCTAGTACATTTCAGTTTAGGACCCTCTTGGCCTGATATGCCAGCATCCTACCTGGCACAATGTCTGCCTTAGCTTAGAGTCCGTGTCTTCCTGGAGAGACCCTTTCCTGGGGTGATAGTGGCTGACAGGTAGAATTGACCGAGCCAGAACAGAGTTAATAAACTAGCGGAGAACCACACAGATGTTTGTTTCTTGTTTGAAAATACATGAACAGGGCCAAGAATGAAGGAAGGAAAATGTCAGAGATGGTCTGAGTATCCAAAGCAGGCTCTGGAGGCGGGAGGGAGTGTGGACACCTGGAGAGAGAGACCTGGACACCTGGCCTAGCAATGTTACCAGCAAACTTACATCCCGGTGTGCAATATAGAAGGGCCAGATCCGCAGCTGGTGTAAACCATTGCAGCACCATTGACTTCAGTTAGCACGTGTGGTGGAGGCTTGTGTTTTGGGAGCAGTGGGCTGCTGTGCGAGACAGGTTGAGTTTAGCTGGAGACTGGAGCAGTGCGGGCTGATGTTAGTGTTCGAGTGAACCCTTGCCGTAAGGAACCAAGTCAGGGGAAGAATGTGCCCACCCCTGGACAGAGGGGCTGTGTGAGGCCCAGGAGCCGGAGGTGTGGGGAAAGACTATAGTGGTGAGGAAGACTTGGCCTGCCCAGCTGGGGCTGAAGACTCAGTTGACTTATGGATTTCTGTTGGGCTTTGATAAAGGACTCTGTGGTTCTGGAAGGGGCAGGACTCTGCATATTGGTCTGGCTGGAGGGCCAGGACATTCTCATGGCCAAAGGACAGTGGGGGAAACTGAGGCAAGGGCACTGTAATGCCACAGCCAGCCAGGTGGGGGTGGGAGTGTGTGTACTGAGGCAGCAACTTTGCCATACCGTGGTTTTACACAAAACCCACAGAATGTAGAGACAGGCCAGCTGGGGAATGTGTACTGTGTCCCACACAGATATTCGTCTGGGCCTGATGCATTGACTAAAGCTGCCTTAATGCTAAATCACAGATGCTAATTCTGCATTGCTCTACATCAGGCCTAATCACTTACACCAGGGCAAAGTGGGTATAAAACACTCCCATTCTGCCCTGGTAGCATTTTACACATGCTTTGGTAAGCATTTTACTGGTGCAATGGAGAGTCTGATCCATTGGGCCTGAGTCTCTTTTAAACTTAGCCCCACTTTATACCAGCACTGTGGCAGCATAAAGAAGCCTTCAAGTGGACATAAACTCTCCAAGGCCTGTTACGTTGCCGAAGTGATTTAAAATGGCCTTGCTCTAAAAGAGAATCAGGCCGGTTGTTTATTAATTGAAGGCTCCCCCTTAGGTAGGACACAATAGTGTGAACTCATGAAAAGCCGTGTTTTCCACTCTGCTTTCTCACTTAACAGTGCACATAGCTACTGCAGCGTACCTGGGTCTAGAGCTCCTCCCTGAAATTCACGGTGCACTTGAAAAGAACGGCGTTTCCTACGGACAAACACTCTCAGAGAGTCCTGTTAACAACAGCTCACCTCGCTGGGCAAACAGTGCCACAGCTCAGAGCGATCGTGAAGCCCTGGCTCAACAAATTCTGCAACAGAGTCAAATACTTCTCCTTAAGATCGGCTTCGCTGGCCAAACAGTGACTAAGCAAGTTTATGATAAACATCTTCAGCTATTGGAAGGGAAAGGTAAGCAGCAAGGAAGGTGGTCCAAGTGGATGGAACTAGGGGTGATGGGATGAAATGAAAGAAAGGGGAATCGGGGCTGACTAGCAGGGAAGTGTGTATGAACGGGAAGAGCAGTTCGACTAGGGAATAGTTTCCCAAGGGAAGAGGTAGGAGGCCGGTCACTTGAGTCATTTGAAATTGGACTGGACAAAACTCTGCAGAATTAACATAGGAACACGGGACATGTTAGGTTGGATCACGGCAGGGGTCCATCTATTCCTGGCTCCAGTGGTGAATAGACTAGATTTGACTCGACCGGTCACCTTTGACTCTAATGTAATGATTCTGTATTAGACCATCCTGAATTGTTTGGAGTTATTTTGTGTTTATTCCCCTCCCGCACACACACTGGCCCCCAATATCTTTCTGCAAATCAGGCACCTGGTCACTAAAAGCCAATTCCTGCTCCTGTCAAACTAATATAGGCATTTTGCCCATTGTGGGATCAGAAGTTGGTCCTGGGACTCTCTGTGGGCCAGATCTTCATCCGGTGTTAGTTGGCCTAGCTTCACTCCAGTCAATGGACCTGCCCCAAGTTACACTAGCTGCGGATCTGCCCCATTGTTTCTTCCATTTAACAGCAGCAGCAGCAAGGCATTGCTTCTGTCTGCCTGTCGCCCTGGGTCAACGAATTGTTTGCAGCAGTTTTTCCCTACTTCTAGGTGCATGACTCTAGAGGAGATCCCTCTAGGGCACGGGCGAGGCACTCTGGTAGGATGGGGCAGTGTGGAGGAAAATCTTGCCCATGCCATACCCATCCTGTACAGAAACAGAGGACTCTAGTCTCCAGGGGTGTTAGGCTGGTGCCTACCACCAGCAGGAAATTCACATGGAATAAAGCAAAGGAAGAACAACACCAAACAAACAACTAACCCAGGTCCTCTCCTTCTTGGGAAATCCAGAATTCCTTTCCTCATTCCCATCTCCTGCTCCTCTGGGTCTCAGGAGCCCGGCTGGGGGTGGGGACAGGGAGGGAGAAGAATTTTAAGCACAAAACAAAGAACATCAGGGAGACAGCTAGAAAGCCTCTGTGGATTTAAATGAGAAAATGGTCATTCAGAATCTCCTCCCACAAACCAGGGTGAACTCAATTCCAACCCCGCACTGGGAGATTTGTCGTGGAAAAGCTGGTGTGATCTGCCCAGCCCTAGTGTTAAAGTGATAAGATGCTACTTATGTTTCTCCAGCCCGAGAACTTACTACGCAAGGCAAGGAGAGTCAGATTCATCCCTGGCATAAACCCATTGATTTAAATGGACCTACATCATGGATGAATTTGGACCATTATGTGTACTCTAGCCTTTGCTTCTCACAGGAACTGAGGATCTGAGGTCAGTCTAGTACAGTATCCTCTCTGCCAGCGGCCAGCACTAACTGCTTCAGAGGAAGGGCAAGAAATCCCACATTTATAGATGTTCTTTCTTTCTGTCTTTCTGTCTTTCTTTCTGAGTCAGTTACCAATTGGCAACCAATGCATTCTGCACACACAAATTAGTCCTCATCAGCTCACAAGGGCTCTAGATTCTATATGCTCTGGTCCATTTTGATTCTGGCTGCTTCAATCAGTCTGGCTGAGAAAGCAGCAACTTTTGAGGGCCATCAGGTGGCATGACACATTCCTCAGAATGCCCGTTCCCGTTGGGAAAGGATTGATCCAGGTTCTGAGCCAGAGCCAAGTTTACGGCTCAGGCTGGTCTCTGATCACGGCATCTAATCGGGGTTTGTTCTCTTGTGAGATCTAGGTGTGGCCAGCAGTTTTCCCTGAAGCATAGAAGGAAGCAAGGAGTGGCCGTTTAATTGGTTTGGTTTGTTTGATTTGGTACGGTTTTTAGTGTCCAAATGACAGCTAGTCGGCACAAACCAGATCGGGTTCCCATCCGCTGCCTGCATTAGGAGCAGCCAGCGCAGAGGTGTAGTTCGACACAATATTGACACTCGCAGCAGCACTTAACCTCCATACTGTAAACTTGCCAACCCTAATGCACTGGAGTGATATATTTAGAAACACGGTGACTTGGCTGTATCATACCATGCAGCCTATCGCAGGGCTATTATAAGGAGGAGATAACTGGCCCAGGTGCAACTTGCAATGAACTAAGGGAGAGATTTTAGCCTCTGGCCCCATTACGTGAAGCCCTGCCTCCCGTTAGCCATGTAGGGCTGAGATAACACACACACTGCTCGGAAACAGCTGGACAGGTGCCACTCACTGTCCCTGCGGTTTTAGGACAGAGCGAAAAGGTAAAATCAGAGCTCAGAGGAGCAATATTAGCCAAAATGGGCTTCCCCTCTCATCTACCTGCAACTCCTCTCGCTGGCTCAGCCCCCTAGTAAACAGGCTGAGTTCAAGCACAGTTGTCAGGGGTGGGAATCCTCCCCACACAGGCCCGGGTGTGGCAGCTGCTATGTCCGTCTGGAGAATCATGGACACACCGTTCACACTTCTGCTGCCTAGGGGTCAGTATGCCCTCAGCCCACTGCTTATATGACACCTTGCCCCCTCCATCTGCTTCCTCAAACGATACCCGCCCAAGCCTTTCCTCCCATCAGCCCTGTGGAGCCCATGCAGCAATGGGAGAGCACGTCGGGGTCTATTTTGGCTCATGTTTCACCAACAGAACTGAAGCTGGGGTGGTGGGGGGCAGGGAGGGAAGCAGGAGTAGTGCAGAGGTACAGAGTCTTCACACTGTGCATTCATCCCACCTGATCTCAGGGTATCCACTAGCCCTGGGGGCAGAATCCCCAAGATGATCTGCAGGAAGCAAGTCCCTGCACCTACTTCCCCACCCCTCGCTATTCTGGGGGAAGTGCCAGGCCCCCCCTGTGAGTTTTTCCATAGTAGGAGGCAATTCCCACTCTCCCTCCATTTGGCTTGTAAGCTGAGCCCATAAAGTCTGCAGTTGTCACAGCGAGAGGCCAACCATGGATCCCACCAGGGGATTTTTACAGAGTTGTGACTGTAGCTGCCCTATAAGCCAGAGCTCTGGCAACACCCTGGCCCAAGTGCCCGGGCTCTGTGAGCGTTTCACAGCCAGGGTAACAATAGGAAAGAGCTAGTGGACACTGTCAGGCAGCATACCATTGCCTGGGGGGAACTGTTTGGAAGCCAGGCCTTCGGGGGAACTGTCTGAGAAGCCATGAGGCCGAAAAAGCCATGTTGTAGGCAGCCACACCAAAGCTGGAATTTGTTAATTAACCCTGTGTCAGAGTGAGATGTTACATGTCAGAAGAGCCAGACACAATGAAGCATAAAACATGGTTATAATCAAGTCCTAGAGAGCAGGAGAGACCGTTCAGAGCTGCACTGCAGCAAACAGAATGCGTCTGTGAGTGCACAGCTTGTTTGCAAGACAAGGCTGATAACAGAAAAATGGAGGGGCTGAACCCTTCAGGGACATGAAACCTGGAAGCTAAGAAGTTAGCTCAGGCCTGGAAGAGCTGGAAAGAGGAATTTAACCTCTGTGTAGAACGGCTATGGCAGATAAAGAGGATGCTGTGAAAATAAAACTCCTTTGTCACCTGATTGGAGAAAAGCGATAAATAAGACCCTGTGCGCAGCAATTCCCCAAGCTCAATGCACTTTAGAAGCAATAATGGTCTGTTTTGATACTCACTGTAACCCCAGGAAGAACGATATAATTTCTTTACTTGAGATCAAGCAGCCAGGGAGGATGTAGATGAGGACAGCACCCGTTTAAAAGTGCTACCAGTCAGTTGCAATTTTGGAAATATTAAAGATTCACTGATAAGAGACCAGATAGTGCATGGGACACGAGACTCGCAAGTGAGAGCGGTTGCAGAGGGAAGCTAACTTAACTTTGGGGAAAAGCTTGGTGATATTCAGGGCGTCGGAGCTATCCAAAGAGAGGATCAGAACCCTGGCAGGGCAGTCGGCAGACTGTAAGAAAGAGAAATCAAAACCAGATACATCTGGTAGATGACAATGGTATAGACACATGCAAATACTATGGGAGAAAACATGTAAGTCAGAAAGAAAAGTGTCTGGATTATGGGGGGGAAAGGCCAGATCTGTGACAAATTTAATCATTTTGCAGCCAAGTGTTTGTCCAGAGAGAAGAAAAACAAATCCAAGGTACACACAGTAACTGAAGAGAGCAACAGTGGGTAGAAGGACTTTATGCAAGTGACCAAACAGATGGTAAACCCAGCGCAAGGAGACCTTAGGGCTGGAGCACCCACAGAAAAAAATTAGTGGGTGCTTAGCACTCACCGGCAGCCAGCTCCCAGCACCTCCCGCCCGCCGGCGGCCCTGCCAATCAACTCCAGCGCCTCCTGCCCACCACGATCAACTGTTCTGTGGTGCTCAGGAGGTGCTGGGGGAGGGGGGAAGTGGGGACGAGGTGCTTTTGGGGGAGGGGGCAGAACTGGGCAGGAAGAGGCAGGGTGGGATGGAGTGGGGGCAGGAAGAAGCGGTGTGGGGGCGGGGCCTGGGGCAGAGCGGGGGGTTGAGAACCCCTGGGGCCCAGAGGAAGCTGGCGCCTGTGACTACAGCCACTGAAAAGTGAACTGCAGAATCATGGAATTATACAACCTGTAGAGAAGAGCACAGACTGGATGAACCGTCTTGTGGTGGTAAAAAAGCTGTCCGGAAAACTGAGGGCAGGTCTTCACTACGGGGGGGGGTCGATTTAAGATACGCAAATTCAGCTACGCGAATAGCGTAGCTGAATTCGACGTATCGGAGCCGACTTACCCCGCTGTGAGGACGGTGGCAAAATCGACCTCCACGGCTCCCCGTCGACGGCGCTTACTCCTACCTCCGCTGGTGGAGTAAGAGCGTCGATTCGGGGATCGATTGTCGCGTCCCGACAAGACGCGATAATTCGATCCCCGAGAGATCGATTTCTACCCGCCGATTCAGGCGGGTAGTGTAGACCTAGCCTGAGACTATGCATAGATTCAAAGCCTTTAGAGCAGGAGTGGGAAAACTTTTTGGCCCTAGGGTCACATCGGGTACAGAAATTGTATGGAGGGCCAGGTAGGAAAGGCTGGGGGAGGCTATGCCTCCCCAAACAGCGAGGCGTGGCCTGGCTCCCGCCCCCATCTAGCCCCCCAGAACCTCCACCCCCATCCAACCCTCCCCTGCTCCCCACCCCTGACTGCCCCCGTGACTCCCGCATCCTATCCAAACACCTCTACTCTCTTCCCCATGACGATCCCCCTGGGACCCCCGCCCCTATCCAATCTCCCCTGCTCCCCACACCCTGACTGCCCCCTGGGGGCCCCGCCCCCTATCCAACCCTCCCTGCTTTCCCTGCCCCATGCTATCTATGGGGTGGGGGAAAGAGGGGCTCAGTCCTTTCCCTGTGCATTTCCCCTGCTCGTTTGGCTGCTTTCCCTGGCAGTCGGGCAGGGCTCGCTCCCTGTCTGGGCTCGGCTGCTGGGGACAGGGGCCAAACATGCTGGGGGTGGAGGGGGGCCCTGGCTTGCTCTTCCCCTGTCCCCAGCAGCAGGGCCCAGGCCCCTTGACCGCCCCCCTGCAACCCCCCCCTGGAACTCCCCCAGATCCCCACCCCCTGACCGCACCACCCTGGAGCACCAGGTCTGGTGGCGCTATAGTGTGCCGCCCGGCCGGAGTTGCAGCCACACTGCCCAGGCACTGTGACTGCGAGGGAGGCGGAGGCGGGGGGGTAGGGGCTAGCCTCTGCCCCGCTCACCGTGCTGCCAGGGAGTTGGGCTGGCTCCTCCGCAAGCCTGTCCTGACCCCATTCCCTGGCAGGAGCTCGGGGACCAGAGGGAAGGTCCTGCGGGCCGGATGGGGCTTCGGGCGGTAATTTGCTCCCTTCTGCTTTAGAGAAAGCTTTGAAATGGAACCATTTCCTTCTGCCTACAATTGAGGACATATTACCAGATCTGTCTAAAGCAAGAGTTATTACAGTGTTCAATGGAAAAAATTAATTCTGGCTTGTCGGATTGGATGAAGATTCCAGTTACTTGACAGCCATCACGACTCCACTTGGGAGATACTGATGAGTAAGGATGCAGTGGGAATCAGTCTGGAATCAGAGCTATTCCAGAGCAGATTGACCAAGCGTTAAAGGGCCTGACGGGAATGCGGAAAATAGCAGATGATGTGCTGATAGTGTGAGAGGGTGATAAAACAGAACAAGCACAACAAGATCATGACTACAAATTACTACAGTTTTTTCAGAGATGCAGAAAGAAGAATATTAAATTGAACTTAGACAAGCTCAGGTTGAAAGTAACCAAGGTGCCATACGGTGGATATATGTTGATCTCCAAAGGACTGAAAGTAGATCCAGAGAAAGTGAGGACAGAGAAATGCCAAGACCCAGTGATGTTAAAGGAGTCCAGATATTCATGGGAATGATCAATTATTTAGCACAGTTTTGCAACAATCTGTCTGAGAAATGAGAGATCTTGAGACAGCTGATACATCGAGACATCTTATGGCCGTGGAAGGACCAACATGAGCAAACATTCAGGAAAGTAAAAGAGATGACTGGGAAGGCTCCTATTTTGAAATATTGCAACACAGAGGAGCTCCTAATACTGCAATGCGATATAGCTGATTAGGGCCTGGGGGCTACCATGTTGCAAGGGGGTTACCTGTTTCATTTGCAAGCAAAGCATTGTCCGTGACAGAGAAGGGCCATGTTCAAATTGAAAAAGAGGTATTAGCAATACTCTTTGGAATGGAAAAAATTCACCAATCCAGCTATGGTCTCACCATGGACATACAATCTGACCATAAACCTCTCAAAGGCATTTGGAGAAAGCCATTACGCAGTGCCCCAAAGCACTTACAGCAGATGATGATCTGACTGCAGAGGTACACCGTATAGATCAAGTATTGCCCAGGGAAAGATTAGGTGTTGGTAGACATCTTAAGCCTTGGATACCTGCCAGAACCCAACAAGGAAGGGCCAGAGGTGGAGACAATAAATATGGTACAGGACTTACCTATCTCAGAAGAAAGGCTGAGAGAAATACAGAGGTACAGAGCAAGACAGAATGCTGTAGACATTGAAATGCATAATCCTACAACGATGGCCAGCGACAAAATACCAATTACCTAACGAGATAACACCATTCTTTCAGAAAAGAGACAGTTTGTGTGTACAGAATGGCATTATATTTCAGGGAGAAAGAGCAGTTATTCAGGCAGATTTTAGGAATGAGATTATGCACAGAGTTCCTTTGTCACAATTCTGGGAATTGAAGGTTGCTTAAGGTGAGCCAAAGAGAGTATGTATTGGGTAGGAATGAATTTGCAATTAAGGACGTTTATGAAAAAGTATAAGGTATGAAGGTCCTGGGAAGTTGTGGAATCTCTATCATTAGAACAGGGGTGGCCAACCTATGGCTCCAGAGCCACATGCAGCTTTTCAGAAGTTAATATGCGGCTCCTTGTATAGGCACCGACTCCGGGGCTGGAGCTACAGGCGCCAACTTTCCAATGTGCCAGGAGGTGCTCACTGCTCAACCCCTGGCTCTGCCACAGGCCCTGCCCCCACTCCACCCCTTCCCACCCCCTCCCCTGAGCCTGCCATGCCCTCGGTCCTCCCCCTCCCCCCAGAGCCTCCTGCATGCCACGAAAGAGCTGATTGGGAGGTGTGGGCAGGGAGGGGGAGGTGCTGATCGGCGGGGCTGCCAGTGGGTGGGGGAGCTGATGGGGGGCTGCTGACGTATTACTGTGTCTCTTTGGCAATGTACATTGATAAATTCTGGCTCCTTCTCAGGCTCAGGTTGGCCACCTCTGCATTAGAAGTTTTTAAGAACAGGTTGCACAAACACATGTCTGGGACAGTCTAGGGCAGGGGTAGGCAACCTATGGCATGCGTGCCAAAGGCAGCATGTGAGCTGATTTTCAGTGGCACTCACACTGCCCGGGTCCTGGCCACCGGTCCGAGGGCCTCTGCATTTTAATTTAATTTTAAATGAAGCTTCTTAAACAGTTTTAAAACCTTATTTACTTTACATACAACAATAGTTTAGTTATATATTAAAGACATAGAACGAGACCTTCTAAAAATGTTAACATGTATTACTGGCACACGAAACCTTAAATCAGAATGAATAAATGAAGACTTGGCACGCTACTTCTGAAAGGTTGCGGATCCCTGGTCTAGGGAATACTTAGCCCTGCTCAGTGCAGGACAATGGTAGATGACCTCTCGAGGTCCCTTCCAATCCTACATTTCTGTGATTCTACAAAGCTGGTATGGAGGCTATACAATAGAAGTTTTCTTCACACTGTACTGACGACCTCTTGTGCCCAAAGGCAGAATGACAGGCCCATATACAGATCTTTCATACATTTTAAGACTTCAAGCTATAGAGATTCCACCATTTACTCTAGTTCAAACTAGCAAGTGACCCATGCCCCAGGCTGCAGATGACCGGGAGGGGGAGGAGCAGGGGGGACGACTCTGGATCTCTGGCTGACAATCTGACCTGAGGGAAAATTCCTTCCTGACCCCAAATATGGTGATCAGTTAGACCCTTACGTCCATTCCAAACTCCTTCCATCCCCATTTGCTGTTGTCTGTGCTTTGCAAAACTGGTGTTTGGGCAAAGAAATTTCTGCTGGGAAAATAGCAATGGTCCCAGAGAAAAATCCTGGAATTTCTCAGGAATGTCATTGTGATCTTCAGGAGGGGCTCGGAACTCATTTAGATCATAAGCTTTCCGGTGCAAGGACTCTGTTAGATGTTTGTACAGTGCCTGGCGCAGCGCCTTCTGGGACCTGGTCTCTAGGGGCTGCTGGAATACAAATAATAACAACAATAGGATTGTGCGTCACGGTGGCTTGAGACAGCCCGAGACTGGACTCCAGGACCCAGGAGGTTCTTCCAGGCCTATGGCTTATGTGACTCCCGGTTCAGAGAGAGAGGCAGGAGCTAGACACGTTTGAAATGTGAAACCAAAAGAAGTTCTGCAGCAAAGATTGAGGGGCTTCAGAAACGGATCCTTGCAGCTCCTGGGGGTGGAAGAAGGGGATTCCCCACCCCTCCAGTAGGATCTACTTCTCCACCAACACTGACACTTCAGAGCTGGACTAAACGCTCCGAGGAAGTGCCAGTCCAGCTTGCCTTATTCCCCCGCACAGGACTGCTGTGAAATTTGCTTCTCCCAGGGAACCCACCCAGGACATCCTCTCATTTAGAGCCACACACAAAGAAGATGCACACGCCCAGCATTTCAGAGTAAACTTTTTACTTTTGCTGGAATGATTTTAAATTAACAGGGGTTTTGTGGTCATCTCTGAACGCAGAAACATTTCTCTAAGGTAGCTTTGAGCACACTGGGCCAAAGACCTTCAGCAGCGCGACCCATGTCAGGGTGTTTGCAAAGGGATCGCGGCCCATGCCAGGGTGTACGCGAAGGGATCCTGGCCCATGGCTCAGCCCATATCCGGGTGTATGCGAAGAGATCACAGCCCACGGCAGGGTGTACAGGAAGGGGTCCACCGCTCCTCTGGGCTTCATGGCTGGATGAGATTTCCACAGTCAAAGCCAAACTGCATGGAAACAGCATTGATACACCGCTGTGCCCTCTGGCCCCAGCCTGCGGCTTGGCTTCCGGTGAGCCTCACTGCTGTGTTAACCCAGGTTTCACCAATTCCGCAAGCGTTGGCCAAGTTCCACGTGGCAGCTGCTTCTGCTGCTCACAGCCACCAACTAAAAGTGCCACGAACCACCTTCGAGAGGTAGGAATGTGCTGCTTTCCCTCCCACTACTCCTGTCCTGGGATCACTGAAAATCCTAAATTCATGTGTCAGTTTCACATTACGGGCACAGCTTAGTCCAGCCCTTGTGTCTTTAACACCCAAAGATGAATCCGAACCCCACAGGGCAATAAAAGCAGAAAATTGGGCATCATTCCCAGGTGGAGATAGAAATCCAGGCACTTGAGCAGGACAGTCACAGATCTGCACAGATCCCAAAGTTTCGCTTTCCTTCACTTTCCCTTTTCGAGTTCTGCTCAATCCCCTTGCTTGTGTCAAAATCTGATCCATGCCTCCCTTTTTTCAGTGATTAATAAAATAGTAATCATGCCTAGCTCTTACCTAGCACGTTTCATCATTATCCCCATTTTACAGATGGGGCTACTGCGGCACGGGGAGGTGAAGTGACTTACCAAAGGTCACCCAGCAGACTAGCGGATGAGCTGGAAATAGGACCCAGGTCTCCTGTGACCCAGTCTAGTGCTCTAGCCAGTAGGCCCCACTGCCTCCCTTTAAAAGTATTCCTTTAAAAAACACCCTGCCAATAAAACAACACAGCCCAGCTCATTGTCAAAGTGCTTTACAACCAACCTCATCTCTGGGTGAGGGAGAGTTATCACGCCCCCCCTACCATTTTACAGGTGGGGAGAAACTAAGGCACAGAAAGGTTATGCCTAGGGCAATGTGTGTCAGTGCTGGGATTAGAATGTAGAAGCTCCGGGCTCTCAGGCCTGTGCTTTGAGCACTAGACCATCCAGCCTTCCCTCCCTTGGGGATAAGTAGCTTACGCCTGTTTAATATCAAGTGCAGACTGTGAAGGTGTTAGTTTAAACACTGGGTATCTGGCGAACAAATGTCTCTGTTTTGCGTTCAAACAGCGGGGACTGAGATTACATTCTCTAGGGAGGCCCAGCCTGCAGGGCAGTGACAGCACAGCCCTGCCTTGCCTAGCACTGTCAATTCAGGCGTGTGTTGGGAATGCCTGGTCAAGTGCCAGAGGGTGAGCCACTAATCCACTGTGACCTGCCTGCGTGTCAACAGGTGTAACTAGAGCAGAGAGATAGCAGGTGAGTGAGGTCACTGAGCCAGCCACAGCCCTGGGAAGGTAGCTGGGCCACCTGGACTCAGCACTGACTGCACAGAGCCAGGTTTAGAAGGCTGGTGCAAGGCTTTGAAATGCGTGGTTAGAAGGTTAATGAAGCAACAAGGGTCCCGACTGCACCTGGCTGCGTTAGTCCAATCTAGGCATTTAGAGAAAAGGTCGGTCTCTTCTCTGCACTCGGTAAATGTCACGAGATTTGTCAGCTTGGCTGTGCAATGTGGAACCAGATCACTGTGGTCATCTCCTGTGGCTGAACACAAAACCGGAAGTGAATGGAGTCGGTTCAGCGATTTCGGTGCCGAGCGAGGACTCAGAGACATGATGTCAGCTGTCTCCAAATGTCTCATTCAGCAGCATTTCTTCTTGGGCTGGTCGTCAGGAGTGAGCTTGATGGAGTCTGTTAAATAGTTCTCGAGCATCTCTTGGTACTGGAAAAAAGACAAGAGGAAATAAAAGTGGCTTGGGTTTGCTTTTAAAAAAGGGCTTGCTTTACTACAATCCCTGAATCCTAAACTTCCCCGAGGGAAATCACCCAATTTCAGGTTTCTTACCAACCCGAGTTTCCCTGAGGGTCACAAACTTTTTGAAGAACTGGGGATAAATCTCCAGGAACCTGGGACTGAGTTTTGAGCTGAAATTTGAGTGATCTCAGACTGATTCATGATTTGGGATGAAAATTAGGCAAAAAGAAAGAACCACGCGCAACAGATGCTAGTCGGGCTGCTTAATGCTTTCAGGCACCACAGTGATGGGCAAGGTGTATGACTCTGAACAGAACAGAATTGCAGAAAGCCTGGCAGCTTCATCTGAGATTCAGTCTGAGTTACAATATTGGTTCACTAAGAATATGGGACCAAAATCACAAAAACGTTTGCACGACCCCATGTGGAATGAAAACACTCTCATTTACATCACTCTACTGAACCTTCTGCACAGATGGGACAGTGACCCTTGTGGTTAGAGAGAGTAATATGCTCTACCTATCGTAGTATTGTACATACATCCACAGGCAATAGACACCACACCTTTCCAATGGAGATGACTTAGCAACATTTCACTGCAAATGTTGCACATTTAAGTTAACTCCATTTTAAGACTGTAGAGTTTAGTTTGATACCAGTCCTCTCTTCTGAGCAGACCATTTACTTTAATCATGACTCCTCCCCTTATTTAAATACTAATTCCGACCTAGGAAAAGGGCCATATTTTGAAAGGGCCCATCACATTTTTTGCCTGCAGTTTTGTAGATTTAAATAAATTCAGGCACAATGTGTGCCATTTTCATGTCGAGCTGTTTGATTTCTGGGCACCGTCTGGGTACTCTGGTTAAACATGTAACTGACCTCAGGTTGTACCTGCAAATACTTGCAGATGCAAAATTGCTGTCTTAAAATGGAGGACGGCTTCTGAATGACTGGCTTTCAAGCCCGATGCTTTCCCTCCTCTATTGATTTCACTGAGATGACCAGTAGAGGGCACAGTTTACATAGCTATACTGGCTACACTTTCTGGAATCCCTTATGATTGGTCGAAAAATTAAAACAACACTTTGGCAAAGAATTTTCAAAACCGCAAAATATTTCTTGTTTCATTAGCTTTTAGAATTATTTTTATCAATGTTATTTAGGAAAACATTTATCTCCTTGTTTATTGCCCAATATTTTTTTACATGAGAAATATTCAACACTGAATTTTTTCATCCGAGTGGTTGCAAGATGGATTTTTAAAACATTATTTAAAATTAAAATTAAGTGCTGAAAATAATTAAAATTAAGTCCTGAAAATATTTCAGAAATAAATGATGAATGATAAATTTGCATTTTTGACTAAAATTATTGGAAAAGATAAAAAAAAATCACGAGAACTGGTCAACGTCCAGTCTGAATCCTCACTTAGGTATAAGGTGAAGTTTAAGATTTAAATCCAAGGGCAAATTCAGGCCAGGGTTTGGGTTTTAGCTTAAATGGCACCAGATTCTCACCAGCTGTTTCCATGAGACTTCTGGCCCAAATGATGAAAATAATAATAATAATTCTAGCTCCTAAATGGTACTTTTCATCAGTGAATCTCAAAGCACTTTACAAAGGAAACCAGTATCATTATCTTCATTTTACAGGTGGGGAAACTGAGGCACAGGGCGGGGACATGACTTGCTCAAGATCACCTGGCAGACTAGCAGCAGAGCCAGGAACAGAACCCAGGTCTCTCAAGTCCCACATCAGGGCTCTAGAGCTCACAAGGGCACATGGCCAGCACCGCTACTCACCCTCGACAGGGCCTGCCTTGCGAGCGTCTCAAAGGCCTGCACTACGTTGATATCGTTCTTGGCACTGACTTCAAAATACGGGATGTCCTTTTCTTTGCACCAGAATGAAGCTGTCTCCTTGGACACCTGGGAGAAGAGAGAGGGATGTGGTCATGTTATTCATTTGCAGCCCTTAAGGATGTGACCAAGTCCAGTGCGTGGGGTATTCGCCGCTCCTGATGGTAGCCATATGCTCAGAGACCCCTGGGCTTCTCCTTGGGCTTTTCATTCTACAGCCACTGAGAGCAAATGTTGGGATGGTGTGGAGCGCACTCAATGCCCATTGAAGCCAACGGGAGCCTCCAGCGTGGTTTCAGAATGAGGCTCTCAGTGCATGCTGGCAACTCAGCGTGGTCTCTTGACTACAGGGCCAAGTGCTGACAGGTGCGGAGCATTGTACCGTCAGGCACACAGTGCTCGGTAGCAGAACATTTGGCTCATTGCTCTTCGAGGACACTGATCTTCTTAAAGAGCCTGGGCTGGAGCATGTCCCTCCTTCAGCAAGGTCACAGGAGGGCTTGGTGGGGCATTAAGTGAAGGAGATTTCTTTCAGCCTTCTGGGGAGGGAATCTTCTGGAATCTAACTGTTGAGCTACCGCTGAGGGGTTTTATTAATTATTAATAATGATTTCCCTTCCCTCGCTTCCAGACAGGAATTTCTGGTTTGTTGGTGAATTGTAAACCCGGCCTGTGCCAGACTAAATACTCCAGCTATAGTAAGTAAACCCTATAGCTTCTAAAGGGAACCACTTGTTCCAGGTGCCTTAATTTTGGGAAGCCCAACCGGAAACACACAGAAGGGGCCTGATTTTCAGAGGGTGGGAGCTCAGCCCTTTTTGGAGATCAGACTCCTTTAAGGCATCTACAGTTGGGCACCCAACAGCATTAGCCACTTCTGGGAATTTAGGCTTCAAGTGGGGCTTGTGGTGGGTTATAAATTTTTAATTGAATTTGCTGCTGGTGAACGGTGTGTGATTGACAGGAAGCTGGAGTCCTGTGTCATTCCCAGAAGCTGGACAGGCAGAAGGCGGGCGAGTTTCCCCAGTGTGCTCCAACCCTGACCCGGAAGCACCACCAGAACGCTATGAAATTTAGTCATAGAAATCTAGCCCTACCCCTCCCACCCTCCATGGCTGATTCTTCTGAGCCCTTAACTGGGACCAAGCTCCCTCCTTACCTGCCGTTCATTTAAGTCGATTTTATTTCCCAGCACCACCAGGGGGAAGCCCTGCTCTGTGGGGATTATCTTCTCCAGGAAGTCCTCTCTCCAATCATCCAAGGACTCGAAGGACTCCAGGTCTGTGACGTCGAAGGCCAGCATACAGCCATCCGAGCCCTTATAGAACGTCGACACCATGGACCGGAACCGCTCCTGACCCCCGGTGTCCCAGATCTAATGGGGGAGAAGGGCAGGAACGCACAACATTAATTGACTGTTATGGGGTAACTGGCCCTTTAAAGGGTGATGGGCTTCAGCCCCACCTGTGACACAGCCAACTCTCCTCCCCAGGTGGGGGAAATGAAGCAGGTCATGTGACTCAAACAGGCTTCTACCTTATTTACCTCAGAGGCCTGAGGAGAAAAGGGAAGTGCAGATGGCTGCAAGGAGCTAGAGCATAAGATAGGCAGAGGCCTGGGAAGACTCCAGGCAGGAAGGACTGGGGGTGCCTGTCTGGGGAAGAGCAGCGTGGGGATGAGATGGAAAGGAGCGGGCAGAAGAATGAGAGGGGAGAAGACCAATCCCTTGGGAAAGAAAGGCTGGGCCCAGTTTAAGATTAGGGTAAAGACTTTGTGTTCTGTTTGTTTTTAAGTTCTGTTTCCCCAGAAGGAGTGGGCTTTTGTGAAGGGCCGAGGCACTGCAGCGGCCAAATCAGGCTGTGGCATTTACTGAGGAGTCCTGAGAAGGGGAAACTGAGGCAGGGCTGCTGCAGAGCCCTTCCCCCCCATCCCTCCATGTTCTGGAGGTGGTGACCTGCTGACTGTGACCTTAGACTATCTGCTGCTCTGTACACCATTTAGCTATCAAGGGCCTGGTTTCCACAGGTGCTGAGCACCTGCAGCTCCTCTTGACTTCAGCAGAATCCATGGGTGCTCAGGACCACTGAACAGCAGGCACAAGCCTGCAACAGTTAAAATGTTACTGTTGATTTCAAAGGGAGCAGGAGCAGGTCCTGAATGATCCCTTATTTGTGCACCGGCCTCTGTTAAATGGACATCGCCTGGCGCTGTGCACACACACCAGGTCAAAAGACAGGCTTCTTCTGAGTGGATAGATGCCAGAGACCAAACAGGGAAGTGCCTCACCTGCAGTTTTAGGGGGGTGTTGTCCACCATGATGTGCTTAGATAGGATACTGGCTCCCAGAGTAGTCCGATAATCTTCATGGAATGTCTTGTGCACGAACTGGTGCAGGAGGGAGGTTTTCCCCACCCTGGGACAAAGGAAGAGGCACACAAAGGGACATGCATTAGCCTCAGGACTTCTGAGTTGCACTATAGAATCAGGTGCACAGAATAAGACCGGAGAGTCACAGATTCCCACACCCTGTTATTAATGGGATATTGACTCCATGATGGGAACCAAACTCCAACCACTCAGCCTTACCATTTTCATCTGCGCTAGTATGCTCTGAAATTAGCCTTGGTCTTGGATGCATCTTAGATGTGTGAAACCTGTATGTAGCCAGGCTTCGAACTGATCTGTGAACTAGTTTGGTTTGTGGGTGGGTGCCATACTGTAAGTACAGGAAGATTGGAGTTTGAACCTCTACATTTAAGGGCTTAATGTTTTAATGGATTATTTTTAATGCTGTTAATTTCCCCTGTGTTCCACAGCAGCTTAGAGATGATTATAAATATATGAAAAGTAAATTGGAGAACCTTAGCCATTGAAGATAAAGTCCCACTTTCTCATTTACATTAAGGCCAACCTACATCATTCTAGCAGTGTAAAGGGGACTTAGAGTGGGACTCATTTAGCCTTCATGAGAACAAACCCTCAGGACTGTTGGACTCCAGTAGGAAGGATTCTGCTTACCCCAGTGCTCCTATGATAATTATCTTCAAATCCACGTTCTTGCTGGAATTCATGAAGGGGGCCTAGAGGATGGAACGAGAGACAATGACTAGACTAGATTTCACATCCCAGCTACCACGAGACACATGCAGAGGAGGGAAATTCACCACCAGCCCTCGGCGCCACTTAATCCAAGGCCGTATGGTAACCAGCCCTATTGCTGCGTGTCACTGAGAGTGCTGTGGTTACAGAGCCGCCTCCAGGATGGAAATTTTCAAAAGAGGTCAGCGCCCACAGTGGGGGCCAGAGTTTATCTGTGACTATCTGGCCTTTATTTAGACGCCTGAATGGGAAGTGATGTATTTTTGGAAATCACACCGGGTAGCCTGTTGTGCATACCACGTGCTCAAAGGCAGGCAGAGCAGATGCTCCAAGTGCTGGGCTGGCCAGGCTCCAGCCCTTGGTGGGGCCCTGTAGCACTCATACACCTTGAATAACAGCACATTCTTTTTCCAGGGCTGCTTAAAGGTGCAAATACCCTCCCCACAATGACTTTAACAATTACAATAAAAGATCAACCCAGCAATTCCTAACTCAGCACCTAGGGGCCAGTTCAGGGCAGGGGCACTGCATCCCATGGGGCTCCTCGTGCCAGGGATACTCCACCCACTCCTCTCCCAGGGGCCAGGAACCCTATCCTGCAGACTGCCCCCAGCCTGAATCCTTTTGTCTATGATCTCAGCGGGGCATATTTGCACTGCCCTCCTGCTGTCACATGTCATTCACTGTGCTGTGTCCGGCTACAGCGGCCACTGGCCAGCATCCAGCAACTAGGCTGGCTCCACACTGTCCCTTCGCTTACCAGCCCCAGCTCTTAGGCTGCCGGACCTTTCCCTGCAGCCAGGCTCCCTGGTGAGCCAGATCCTCTCAGCCCTCAGCATGTCACTTCATTTTTCTGTGCTCTGAGCACTCTGGCTGGATACTGACCCAGGAATGACAGTGCCCTCCACTGCCTGAATCCTTTTCTGCCAGCACATCCAGGATGGCAGGAAGGTACCTCGTAATGTTGTGCATAGGCGTGATTTTGGGGGGCAGCATTAGTCAGGCCAACGGGGGGGGGGAGGGAAATTCCACACCTGCCTGTGGTTTGGGGGAAGGGGACACAACACCCCCCTGTTGCGCCCCCCCCCCCCCCCCATGCCCTTGTGGCTTGTGTATTACAATTGCTCTCCCGGTGCCACCCTTCGGGAACTCCCCCACCCTTCGGGAACTGCTTCTTGCTCAGATAGCAAGTGAGACTCTCTGTGACAGCTGCTTTGCATAAATGGCAGCTAAGGCCTTGTGCTGGGCCTCCGCACGGAGCTGAATTTTGCCCATCAGGAAATCTTCCCATTGCTATCCCTACCTGCGCCCGATTCAGCTTCTCCTCAGAGGCTGCCTGGCGTGTCAGGAGAGCTTGGAATGGGGCTTTGCATTTGTTATGGGTGCTCCGGAACCTTAGAGCTTTAACCATCACTGTTTGTAGCTTGGTTAAATGGGCTCCACTTCTAGGCCCCTGAAACGCTGAGCGTCTGCATTTGTCTCTTGTCCCCCTCACTAGCAAACCCCCCATTGTGCTGTGCTTTCCACTGCAACAAAAGGAGAAGGGGCTGGAGGCAGGCAGCGCACAAGCCCTCACAGACTGACAGTGCCTGCCACAAGGAGCCTATTGTGAGTGGGACCGGCATCCAACAAACCTGTCAGTGTTTGTGCTGTGTGCAGGAGCCAGCGTTACTCAGCTCGTGTTTCCCTCACTGACTTTATCGCTGCCACTGTCCAAACTGCGCTTCTGTTTCCACATCCCAAATGGGTGTTGCCTGGAGCTCTGGGCGCTATTTTATCCTTATGGTGCTGGTGATGTCAGGCGCAATTTAGACTGATCCTATAAAGAGAGGCCTCTGGGGCCAAGGCTGAGGGACTGTTTTACACCTGATGTCACAGCCTGGAGACTGACACCACTGAGACCACCGCAACTACACCCTATCTTCACTGCTACCTTTTTACCTCACCCTCTTCTGACCTCTATCCCTTCTCTCTTGTCTGCTCATTCTTCTGCTGAATATTGTCTAATGCTAGAGCGTGAGCTGTCAAGGGCCGGGACGTTCTTACTGTTTGCTTGTACAGCACCTAGCGCAATGAGGCCCTGCTCCCTGTGTGAGGTCCTTAGGTTCTACTCCAATAGTAGTTTAATAATCATCATAATAAAATGGCTGTAAGAAACTTACACAAAACTTCCCTGGCTGTGGCTTTCATTACCACCCTGAAACCTGGGTCCCTCCCACACAGCTGAGCCAAACATCAGAGGAGGCTGGGCCACAAAGTATTTGTTAAAAGGGCACGTATCACTGCTAGCTAATCTTTCCTGGCTGACTTTTAAATGAGACTGCATGAAGCACTGACTTGGGAGACCAGCCCTAAGTTCCATTTGAGACTCCTGCTATTCCTGAGAGCAAGGCAGCGGTAAAGAACCCAGTCCACAAACCTAACCGTGCGGTGATTCATCATTCTTCCATTCCGGGGTGACTCATTCTATTCTTGGCCAGCAGAAGGATTCACCATTACACAGTGCAGAGAAGGGCATCAGGGAGCAGTACTGAAGCGGAGAAAAACATTGTTTGAGAAACATCTCCGTTCACAGTTCCGTTAGCAGAGCTAGATACCAAAGTATTACTGCCACGCCGACCTGGGCTCTGGTTCAGCTTTCACCTTCTCCAAAGCACAAGAGTTCTCAGACACAGGATTCAGCCTGTTTCAGAGATAGGGGCTATCTGCACATTTTGGATTGGGTTTCAGATTCCAAACCCTCAGAGTTGAAGGGTTCTGATAGGTCCTTGGTCAGGCCCATCTCCTGTGCTAAGTGCTTGGAATGATGCACCTTAATATCTTGACTCTACAGCTACTGCTGCAAAACTACAGAACTTACTAGCCCAGTCCCCTAGAAGCAACTTCTGCCCTCGTTCTGCATTAGGGTTGCCGATTTCGGTTGGCTGTGTTCCTGGAGGCTTCATAACATGACCATCTTTCATTAAAGATTAATCTTTAATTCCTGGAGACTCCAGGAAATCATGGGAGGGCTGGCAACCCTATTCTGCACTGCTCTGCAATAGCTTGGGACAAGCAACAAACCAGGCAGCTTGGAAAGGAAAAGAGAGGCTTGGGAGTGAAGCTATGCAAAGGAGAGTTAGAGCTTGAGCCAAGTATAAGAAAGGCATATGTAGATACATGTGACTGATCAGACTGGGACACACCGATGGTCTAGCATCTTTTGGTACATCGGGCTTTTTGGGTTTTTTTGCCTTCCCATTGAAGGCTAATCTCCCCTCACCCATTTCCTGGTATTGCACAGTTGACCAGGTGCATAAGAGGGGGTGGGGATTTTCTCCTCGACAGCTGATAATTGGTTTTGGGCCAGGAAGTGTGAGAGTAAGGCAGAGATTAATTCCTGGATAACAGGCATCTGGGAAAGGATCAGCACGGATCGTGGAGAGAGACAGCTGAGCTGGCTTGGGCTACGTCTTCACTACCCGCCGATCCGGCGGGTAGCAATCGGTCTATCGGGGATCGACTTACCGCGTCTAGTGAAGACGCGGTAAAATCGATCCCTGATCGCTCTGCCGTCGACTCCGGAAATCCACCTCGACAAGAGGCGGCAGCGGAGTCGGCGGCAGCGCGGCAACGGTCGACTTGCCGCCGTCCTCACAGCCAGGTAAGCCGACCTAAAATACGCAACTTCAGCTACGGTATTCACGTAGCTGAAGTTGCGTATCTTAGGTCGGACCCCGGCTGTAGTGTAGACCCAGCCTTGGATAAAAATAAGACCTGATGGAAATCACTGCCCAGTAGCCTGGACTAACCCTTATTAGGAAGTGTGGCGGATGGATGTAAAACTTTTGAACTGCTGATCTCACTACCCCTGAAGGAGTCTGCCATCACCAGTACAAACCCAGTCCCAGTACAATACACTCAGCCATCCCGGTGTGAGAAAGTGAAATCACTCAAAGTCTTGCTGCTAGCATCCCTATCAAGTTATGGCCATCAGTGACAGAGTCCCCGTGGGTAGGTTACAGCTTTCAGACAGCACGGTTCTGGCATCTGCAAATAACCTGTGTATCTGATAGGATGTCCTCTTGCACTAGCATGGTTTTATTTGGCTTTGTTGACTCTAAATGCACCCGCTAAACTAACCACTCCCCAAACCTGTTGTGTATTGGATCAACGGGTGGCTAGAGTGGAGCGTGTGTAAAATGAACAGGTAGATCCCTCAGGTATCTTCTGGTGGTGGCATGTTTCCAGCTGGCATGTCTACCTGCCATAACGGCACCATCAAAGATTTAGGGCTTCTTGAAAGTTATTTTGGATTTAACTTGGTGTTTTCTGATAAACTGCCTTGCATCCATACACAAGGTTTTTGTTGTTTTTTTTTTGACAAATTATCTGGCATCTCATTCTGCATCAACTAATTCGCTTTGGAAGCAGATCAACTCAAAAATCAGAATGAGGTATTTTACAATAAGGTAGGTGTGGATGCATCCCCAGACTCCCCTCCCCTGCAGCTAAAGGCTGGGCAATCCGCTCTCAGGTTTCAGCTTAGTGTGATGTTGCTGTCCCACTCCAGCCTTCCAAAGAGTCCTCCAGCAAAAAACAGGGAGCTGATAGTAACTAATGTCATGAAAGTCTATTCAGAAAAAATAACTCTTTGGAGAAAGTATAAACACATGTGATGATGGCCTTGTGCATCCCAAAGTAGCAGGAATGAACACTAAGCATTTTCCCCTCCTCTCATTAACAGTTTCCCTTTGGGGTTTAATGTTCAAAGGGGCCTGTACCTTGCCTCCCTTGATCAGATTTTCAAGCGTGCTCAGGACCCGGAAGGGAGCTGCTGGGAGCTGAGCATTTCTGATAATCTAGTGTGTCTGTGAGGAGGAACACATTGATGCACACTCTTCAGCACTAATCCCCCAATGTTATCACTTCCACATGCAGGTGATAGGGTTTCCTGTTGGGCTGATGGGTGTCTGTGTTTGGGAGCATGCAGAAGTGCCTGGGCACAAATCAAGGCCATGCTTTGTAAAGGAAGCTCTTTATGTTTTTCATGGAGAGGCTCAGGCCAGTGGCGCTGGAACAGTTTTTGGAGTGGAGGTGCTGAGCTGCACCCCCCCCGCTTTGCCCTGTCCGCACCCCTCACCGCCCCCTAGAGCTGGGGCTGGCAGCCGGGACCCCACATGTGGACCCAGTGGCTGGGACCTGGGTCCAGCAGCTAGCCAGGATCCCGCATGCGGGGGCCAGCAGCCGAGCACCCGGGGCTGGCAGCTGAGCAGGATCCGGGTCCAACAGCAGAGTCCCCAGGCAGCAGCGGGCCTGGTGGCCAGGACCCTGGGCGGCAGGGGCACGGGGCCGGTGTCAGATACCCTGGGCAGCGGGGGCATGGGGCCAGCGGCCGGGATGCCGGGCACAAAACCTGGGGGTGCTGCAGCACCCCCAGTACCGCTGCTTCCTGCACCTATGGCTCAGGCTGGCTAGGGGAATGGCTGGGCTCACAAACAGTCACAGAGCTGCACTAGTCTGCATGCGCTAGGTAGCACCACAGATAAGTCTGAGATGAGTAATGTTCAGTCCAGGGCCTCTGCATTTACACAAGGGAGCAGCAGGATTCATGCAGCACAGCTGCAATATGAATGAGTCTTTCAGAAATCGAGGTCTCCATTAACCCTTCAGATGGCTACAAGCCCAGACTGCGGAGGTCTCCTCTCTGATCTTGGTTTCACCTCTGTGTACCACCAGTGACCTTACTGGAGCTACTCCTGTTTACACCTGCTGGACTGAGAGCAGAATCAGGTCCCCTGATTTAACTGGGATTAACTAGGATTGCTCTGATCCCGCTCCGGACATGTCATTCCCTCCTCCTGTCTCCAACCCACCCTACCTCTACGCTTGCAAACTGCTGTAGTGCTCTTACTCATGTTGAGCTCAGATCACAGTCCAGGGTGGGGTAAGCTACCGAAGGAGGCTTTCACCCCTCTCTCTAGTCTGAGATAGGGCAAAGATGGAGCTAGCCTTCTACCCCTGTCCCTAAGACCTGTCTCAATGTATTAGCTCAACTGAGTTAGCCTAACAGGCTTGAAGAGATGCAAACCAGCATGTCTGAAAGACTTGTGAGCTGGCCATGCTGTAGCCTACAGGGAAACGAGGCTCCAACATGGCCAACTAATTTGGCTAGGAACATGCTACTCCTTTTTTGCCCATTGAGACAGGGCTCTAGCGAGGGAGCCTCATCCAGGACTGCCTTCCTTAAGCAATGCCTGAGGTAATTAGGAGCATGCCCAGCTTCCATGCTGTGAGGCAGCCACAATCTGTTGCTCCGCACAAGGGTTAGGACACATTGTGAAAGATCCCACAGCACCAAGCACCTGCCACCAATGAAAGTCTGTCTGAGCTATCCTTTGTCCAGATCACTTCCCATCTCTCCACCCTGCCTCCGCTTGGCTTCCCCTCTATTCTCCTCATTCCTTGCTCGAGCGAGCCTCTTGTCCTCTAGCCAGCTGGCAGTCCACTCTCTGGACTGTGGATTCCTTCTGACTGGCCGCCCTCTTCTTGCAGCCACACTCCTCCCACAGTCTGGGTGCTGCCCTGAAAGGCAGTGCCTAATTAGGTAGCCACCTCTGTGTCTGATGCCAAGAATTGCCTCTGGGTCAGCCAAGTCCATTTCTCGATATGGGACAAACTAGTTGCCCGGAGACATTACCATCTGTTTCTCAGGCTGTGCAGTGCTTAAGGTTTAGTGACAGCGTCCAACCCATACATTCTTTTTCCGTGATGTGTTGTCTAAAGCTGCTCTACTTTACAGACTTCTGAAAAGGGCACAGGTTTGACTCTGCCCAGACCCCTCTATACAGTGTAGCCTGACCTCTATGCAGGGATCTGTATACTGCTGAGCCTTCTGTCGAGAGAGCCACAATCTCTCTAATCATTCAGGGAGTACCCACCCATCACTGCAGTCTCTTGGTGCTGGCCCGTGTCTAGAAATCCAAAAGTCACCAGTTGTTTTGCCATATCTGGAAACCTTTGTTTGTCTATTAATTCAAAAAGGAGTTTGCAAAACCTGATTTGCCCGTTCAAGAGAGCAGGCTGTTACTTATCAGATCCCACCGGCTTTCCTACAAGCTCAATCCAAACCACCACTTGTGGGAATTTCACAACAGCAAACAAAGGGGGCAAACAAAAGACACTTACTGACTGTGGCATTCATCCTGTGATCTCCTCCTCCAGCCTGAAAGGATTCTAGTGGCAACCAGAGGCCATCGGCTCTAGCCCTCGGTGCTTGCAGAAGCTCTTGCTTTCTTCCCTTTACTTGGCTTCCTGAGGAGGAAAGAGTCAAGTGAGAGGAGTCTCCGAGAACTGTTAGATTGTCTGAGCGTATATTTCTCTTTCCCTTTCTCTCCCCTGCTTTTTTTGCCAGCAGTCAGAGTCAGGGGGAAGGTTGCTAAAGAGGCAGTCCAGAAATGACATCAGCGAAAAGGGGTTGAGATAATCAGATTTTGTGCCTCTGAAGGAATTTCCTGCACGCAGAGATTTGAACAGGGTACATCTGCGTGAAGGAGGAACTAAAGTTTAAAGTGAATTGCCTGGCCACTGAAAGAGTTAGGAAGCAATTAACTGCCCAGCACTTTACAGCCCTGGATGAATGCCTGCTACCATATCTGCAGACAAACCTCCTATTTTAGCTCCACTTTGATGGGTACTTCATTTTTAAAACCTTGCTGTCTTTGTGGACGCAAATCCTCTCCGCATTGCCTCTGTACTCACAGGGCATGGTGCTCTGAACACTGGGAGTTTGATGGAGGAAATAAGGTTGGACTTTTCCTAATTGTTTTCTAACTCATCCTGCTGCTCAGGGGCACCCAGCGCATCTTCTCTGCTGCCCTTGCCAGGTTCGTTGTGAGATTATTCAGTGCTGAAAACAAAACAAAACATCAGATTACGTTGCCATTGCCACCTGAGTCCTGCAGAGTCAACTCCCTGGCCTGGGCTCCGCCTGTACCGATAAGGCCAAGTGAGCCAGCCCAGGTTGGTAAGAGAGTTGTTACCATCTGATGGCTATCAGGTGAGTTGGAGGCTGTGTCTACACTAGGAACATTTTGCTGGTAGAGCTGTACTGATCTATTACACCAGCAAAGCACTCCTAGTGTTGATGCAGCTCATACCAGCAAAACTGCGCTTTCGCTGGTATAACCCCATCTATAGTAGTGACCCTTGTCGGCACACCTATGTCGGTCAGAGGCAGGGCCAGCGCTTCCACTAGGCGACCCTAGGCGGTCGGCTAGGGCGGCAGGATTTGGGGGGCGGCATTTTGCCGCCCTCGGCAGAAATTCGGCGGGGGGGGGGGTCCTTCCGCTCTGGGTCTTCGGCAGAAATTCGGCAGCGGGGAGGGATAGCTCAGTGGTTTGAGCATTGGCATGCTAAACCCAGGGTTGTGAGTTCAATCCTTGAGGGGGCCACTTAGGGATCTGGGGCAAAATCAGTACTTGGTCCTGCTAGTGAAGGCAGGGGGCTGGACTCGATGACCTTTCAAGGTCCCTTCCAGTTCTAGGAGATGGATATCTCCATTATAAAAGCGGGTCCTTCACTCGCTCCGGGACCTGCCGCTGAAGTACCCCGAAGACGCGGAGCGGAAGGACCCCCACCGCTGAATGCTCAGAGGAGGAGAACTGCTGCCTAAGGCAGCAAAAACCCTGGCGCCGCTCCTGGTCAGAGGTCACACCGTGACGTGACATAGCTATTCTGGCAGAAGTTTGTAGTGTGGGCCTGGCCTCAGTCCATTTCCTGGTGCACTGCTGTCTACATCACTCTTTCCACTCTGCTGGCAACCTCAGCAGAGAGGCCAAGGGTTGAACAGGTGCAGAGACTGCACTGCTCTTCAGAGCAGGTTTGAGGCATATTGGTAAGTCAAGGTGTAGGGCTGTCTGTGCTGTGCTGTCCCGGCTCTCTGGATCGCAAAGCACCCTGCATTAACTCCTTTTTGCAGATGGGGAAATTGAGGCACAGAGAAGGGAAGTCACACAGCAGGGAATAGAACTCAGCTCTCCGGACTCCACATCCAGTACTCCATCCACTAGAAATTCTGCCTCCAATAGAGGAGTCAGTCACTAGGGATGTCAGGCTATTTACATTAGCACAAACGGTTAAAAAGGAGAGAATTCAGCCTCCAATTCTGTGATACTCCCAGTAACCTGAACTATAGTCACGTCCAGAGGAAAATATGAGTATCCCATAGGCATGACTTCTGATGTCGGCAAACAGGAGCCGTTATGGTGGAACAGACCAATGATCTATCTAGTTCGGTATCTCCTAAAGAATGATGCTTCCCAGAGATGCAAGTCCCTTCCCTCTTGGGGCACCTAACTGTATGCCACACTGCTGCATGGGTGGAATCTTTCCCTGAGCCCAGCTACAATCCGAGTGTGCATAAGGACGGACGGTGATTCTGATCTGAACTACAAGTGGCTGCTCCTGGAGAACGCCTTGCTGGGTGAGCTGTACACTAGAGAACTTCTTCAGGGCATGTCTGATCCAATCTGAGAGCAAACACTGAGGTGGCCAACACAGGCTCCACCAAGAGATGGGTGTTTCCTGGAGGAGGGAGTGCCTAAGGCATGTAATACTAAAGGTGTTTGTTCTTTATCATTCTGCATGCTGGGACAAGCCTGTGGCATTTGCCAGGTGTGTCAGACAGGGTACTGGGCTATGGAGAGTCCTGTCTCTGAGCAACTACCTATCCCAACCGCCCACATCCAGGAAGATGAACCTAGGGAAACCACTCTCCCCAGGTCTCCCTTATGCCCTACCTGGCTGGCAATTGATCGCTTATGTCCCTTAAGGACCAGCATTTCCCCACATGGTCTAGCTTTGCTACTGAGGTCTGCCTACGGGCCCTCCCATCTGAATTCATGCAGGGGCCCTGTAACCTGGAGCCACTTCTGTACATGCTGCCTTTTTCTATTTCTGCTGACTCTTGACACTTCCTTGTTGAAACCAGTGTTTGGATTTGGTTTTCTAGCCGTCTTGTGCTATGTGGGCGGGTGTGGGAGCTGTCTCCTGGCTATAGCAGCAGCACAATGAGTCATGCACAGGCCGGGGGAGGGCACCCTATACTCTTTGTTAAATTTGGGGAAAGCACAGGTGTGTGGCAGGAGAAGTTCACTGCTTGCAAGTGACTCTTGCAGATACTTTGGGCATTCCCAGACTGGATCAGGCCTGTGGCCCATCTAGTCCAGTATTGTGCCTCTGACAGTGGATTGAGCAACCTGCATGGAACCTGGAGGGAAGAGTTACCAGGAAGCCAGTCTGTGTGTACATGGCTGGAATGCTAGCTGTAGTTGCACCACCTCTGTAACTCGTTCTCTTAACGAAGAGCCAGTTTAGTTTTAGAAACCTGGATTGCTCTCATGTTATTACCCAGCACGTGGCCAGCCCCTGGTGCTTCAAAGGAAGAGACAAAAATCCCCGTCCCTCATTCTAGCAGGCATCCCATAAAAGGCCTGATCCAAAGCCATTGATGTCAATGAAAGACTTTCCATTGATGCCAATGGGCTTTGGATCAGGCTCCTCGTGAAGGGTTTTCCCACCCCAAAAAGCACAGTTTTGGGGCCTGTCTGACTGGAGATCCTTCTCTTCATCCTGAGGAGTGGAGTCAAGGTTGGGGCAGACAGCACAGCGATAAAACACCGGATCTTGCCTGTTCTACCGCTCCCAGAAGTGGGGAATTACCGGTCCAGTTTTTCCTAGCCTAGCACTGGCCTAACCATGCTGCAAACCAAGCTGAAAGTCTCTTTTACAAGCACTGACTCTACCGAAAGGCACGTGCTCTGCTTTTTTACACACACAGATCAGTTCCCCATAAAGGGGTACTACTACTTGGCCCAGGCAGTTCAGCAATTTCACAGCCAGCGTGACTGTCGTATGACTCAACAGAAAAAAAGAAACAGACTCAGACAGGTGATTTTTCTTTTTCCCCTCGAACAACAAGAAATCGAAAAGAGTTAAAATAAGCCAAGAAGGACTGAGGAGAGCCCGGGCAACGATAGAGAGGAAGGGTGTTCCAAGGGCTAGGGTGCTAGGCTGGGACTTGGGTTCAATTCCAGGCTGTCCCTCAGACTCTCTGTGTGACCTTGGGGAACTTGCAAAGTTTCTCTGTGCCTCCATTCCACATCTGTGCAATGGGGTGATAGCACCGTCCCACCTCCCAGGCATTACAAGGGTAAATAAAATACATTAAAGATTAGATAGAACAGGGAAATTACTCGGTGTGGGATTCAATCCAGTCCTACAGAGTCTGGCACCCTCCCAATCAAACGCTTGTATAGCCCTGAGCACTGGGCAACAAGGGTAGGGGGGGCAGCTTACCTGGAGTTTACCCCTTGTCCATGCAGATCGAAGGCGTGTCCTTGCTCCTTGTTACACGGCCATGCTATGCTGTATAGGAACCGGGTAGCAACTCCTTAAATAGTTTGTGAGCTGTCTACTGGAGCGCACTGTATTCTATCGTTTAGAAGCGAACGGAAACCAATCAGAAAGGCAATATGCCTATCGCTAGGCCTGGCACGCTTGTGTATGGTGATGTGGGGCCTAACTGTGCCCCTGTGGGCTCGTCACATTGTTCTTGTTCTGTAAACAGCAAAGGACACAACGCATGCTTTCAAAACGATGCCAGCCCAGTGCATGGCATGCGCACGCAGCAGATGATGCAGCATGTTATGGGCCCATGGCACCCGAGGCAGGATTTAGCTGGCACCCTCCTGCACTCTGGAGAACTCTCCTCTGGCAGATGGTGGTGATCTTCTCTCTCATCTGCTCCCAAAGTTGCCCTGGCCTTAGGTTGTGCCCTAAAGTCCTGATCCGAAACCCAGTACTGCCAATGGAAATACTGTGGCCTTTGGATTAGGTCCTAAATCCCTACAGTTGCCTTGCCAGGCCCTAGAATTTCACCACATCCTTTCCCAAAGCTCTGGAGTCTTCCTTTCCCAAGTCTACCTTTTCAGTGCTGACCTTCCTCCTCCTTCTCCTCAGGCCTTGCTCAAAGGATCGCTCTCTGACCATCGCCATTTCACCAGCAAAAACCTGGCAGCTAGATATTCCAGTAGTAATCTATCCCCAAGCCTGGCCTGGCCAGGCTCTCTTTGACCCTTTCTGTGGCTACTTCTGGCCTCTTTGCAGTTCACATGCTCAGCCATGCTGAGCTGAATGGACATGTTTTGCCTAGACTGAGTCAGCTGATGGATCCATTTCCATCCCAGGCTCTGAGGTCAATCACTGCAACATGCCTCGTGGCTGGGATTGCCTCACAGCCAGTAGCCAGTAGCAATTCACCCTCCAGTTACTTCTCCTTTCAAATGTTGAGATGTTCACTATGTACTAATCTGAAGTGACTCAGGGAGCACTGAACAGTTGTGGCTCCAGCTCTCACTTCTGCTTCTCAACATCCTCCTGCCTGGTCTAACTCCTACCAGTGGTGTCCTACCAGATTCTGCTGCCTTCCCCATCCTTTCTCTGAGTATCCCGCAATGTGACTCATTTGAAGGACCTCTTCAGCTGATTATGACAGTCTTTGTGGGTGTGGCTTAATAACTAAGTCAGTCGCAGGATGGTGGAGAACAACATCTCTAAAACATGACGGCCGTTTCTAGGGAGCTAGTGAGGAAGGCTGGTTCAGTGGTTAGGGTGTAAGACTACAACTCAGGGAACTTTCTGTTCTGCCACAGACTCCCTGTGTGACCTTGGAGTTACACAGGCCCAGACCAACAAAGATATTTAGGCTCCTAACTTCCATTGCTTTCCATCTGTACAATGGGGATAATAGCACCGCCCTACTTCACAGGGGTGTTGTGAGAATAAACACAGGAAAGCTTGTGAGATGCTGAGATACAGTGGGGGCCACAGAAATTCCGAAGAGAGATTTTTTCACGAGACACCTAGCACTGTTAGACTGTCCTCTTAGTGTACACACAACGTGCCTCAGGTGGCACATGGCCAGGATTCATCACTGAATTTGGTCCGCTGGTTGCATCATTAGCTTCCCCAGCTTGGGCTGGGTACTGACGGGGAGTGCGAAGTGAATGCTGATCCGTGCCCACCACCATCAGGTGAGCTCTCACCCAAGGGCTATCTCCATTCTAGTCTGTTCTTAAAATTTTCCACCACTGCCGCTCTGGTGTACATGGGTAGATGGTGTTTTAACCACCATGGGGTGGGAGTGTCTCAAATACTCGTTGGCCTATTTCTGCTTTCATTGAAATCAATGGAAGCATCACCATTGAGTTCAATGGGACCAAAATTAGGCCAGCACTCAGTGCTTTGGAGAAGTCCCACCACCCCATGCCATCTGACCCTGCTCAGAGCAGGTCCAGGAGACATGATGGTTGAAAAGTTGGCAGCTGCCTGAGCCCTGTCTACCATACAGTTCCCATCAGTAGAACTACAATGGTGAAGAAAAGGCATAGACAGGAAGGGAATTATTTAGTGTAGTGTGCACAGGTCAATAAGGGATAAGAAAAGGAACTTTTTTTTTTTTGGCTAAGTATCAGGGAAAGTTTCCTGACAGTAATTTGTCCCAAGTGCTGCAACGACCTCTCAATGGAGCTGGTGGAATAAAAGAAACCCTTCCTCATGGAGAACTGCAGGAGAAAAAGGTGTAAAATCGCCATTCATATTTTTCACAACTCATTATTCAATCAGCAGTACTCCTAGGGGAAAAGGTGGAAGCTCCATTGCTTGGAATAGCTAAAGCTTACTGGGGCAAAACACTGAGAAATGAGCTATGGGGAACAATCTTGCATTACTGGGTGAGAGGGACTGGGTAGGACCACATGGGTCTCCTCCTCTGTGTTTCTAGGGCACCCAGGGCCATAGCAGCATTAACATCTATATTTCTGTGAACCTTTCAAAGGAAAAATAGGGATGCCTATGAGAGTGTCTGTCTGTCTGTCTGTGTATCTCTCTCTCTCTTCCCCCCTACTGGAATAGGAGACAAACCTCAATGCTCCAAAAGGTTCTAATTAATGGGTTTAGGGCATCCCATCTCTTGGTTCTTGCTGGATGCTTATCTGGCTAGTGTTTCTTCAGCCACAGTACTGGGTGGGTAAGTATGGTATGGGGAAATCAATCCCACTGTACACTATAGAGCTTGAGAGCTTCAATACGAAGCAACTTTCAACTGCTGCCTCTTGCCATTTGTGGTGGAGTTATGCCTGGTAACTCATGTTTGGGAGGGAAACAAATATCTCTGTATGCTAATCAGGATTCGTAGCTGGCAATGTTAGAAGACATGGTTGCACGGCATTTTATGGTACCTTATTTAGCAATGTGCCTGGACAAAGTGCCACTAGCAGTGGAGTGAGGGCAGGAATGAATTGTGGTTGACAGACACAATGACAAATGAGTTTGATAGCAACACAATCACTGTATTTGAACAAGATAGGCATACCCTTCCGGTTTGGTTTCACAGGTGTCTGGATCCAGGGGGTTGGTTCAGGCTCATGTCTAATATCCACCATGTCTAATTCTGCTCTTGGATATCCTCCATTTTTAGGATGTGCTGACGCAGGGTCTATTTGCTGTGTCAGTTTGTGCTGGCTATTAGTTAAAGGGAGTTGTTTCCACACAAGAGTGAAAATCTCAGAAAAGACACGCTAATAATAACCCTCCCCTCTCTTCTGTTTTCTGCTGACTTACATGCATTTCTCAAGACACATCATGTGTGAGCTGTGGGTGCTAAATGTATTCTCTAAGCCCTATGCTCACCATTAACAAGTCACATGCTCCGGACACCATTGTGAGTGGCAGGCCGACCCCTAACACACACAGATTTTGATAATGGTTGCCTGTTTTTGCAGAGCGCTGCCCATTTTAGAACCCATCTTTCCAGCTGTGCCAACCGCAATGCTGTCTGTTTGCGGAGATTGGCCCAAAGCTTTCTTTACCCGCTCTCACTCTGAAAGTGCGTGCACCGTCCCTACATCTCGGGAAATAACCCAGACACTCAGAGCAAAACTCACTGGAAAGCACCAGTTGAAGGGGCACCTTGCAAAGCATAAACACCCCAGGATCACTTCAGACTTGTTCCGCATTTTGCCCAGGTGTTCACCAACCTCGGCAAAACTAGCTGAAGTATCAGGTTTTCATCCGGAACATTCCATCTAGCTCTGCCCCTTACCACAGAATGTGACCTTTAAAGGTTTTCAAAAGCACCTCAGAGAGGTAGAAACCCAACTCCTACTGATTTTCAGTAGAACTCATGCTCCTCAGTCTCTTGGGCTCATTTGAAAATTGCAGCCTAAAGACTATCAGACAACATAACAAAAAGACTTCCTCCTCAGTTGTGGTAGCTTTGGCCACCATATCCCCCTCCTGCACAGTCAAGGTTCTTCCCAGTCCAATGAAGATGCTGCTAATACAGAGACACCCATGAGGTATTATTTCCGGCATAGCCAAAGCTTTTAATTCATGGGGGTGAAGGGTGATGGCACCGTGCACAATTCAGCCTACTGAAGCCAGCCATGTTTTCCGCAGTAGTTTCCAAATCTAATTCAGTTTGATTGTTGCATCTTTAGATGTGAAATGAGAATTGAAATCCTCTTTATTTGATGAAAATCTCCATTGATTCAAGGGCAAAATCAAAATCTGTAAACTGGCTTTAACAAAGTTACCAAAGACATTTTTGTATTGGTTACACAAATGCCTCCTGCTACACTTTGCATTTCCGTAGTGCTTGTCAGCCAAGAATCCCAAGGCATTTTACAAAGGAGGTCAGTATGATTATCCCTGTTTTACAGGTGGGGAAATTGAGGCACAAAGATACATGATGTTACTTGCACAAAGTCACACAGTGGCAGAGCCAGGAATAGAACCAAGCTCTACACTGACTCCTACTGCCTTACTCTGACCATTAGGAAACACTGCCTTAAGGAACAACTGGTGCCAGCCCAACTCTGTTATTTCCACGGTCAAAGACCGAGTAAAACTGGCCAATGAAAACGTCACCCAGAATCCAGAGTGGCCCAGCCGGTGGTTGCATGTTCAGCCCCTGGAAGCCGCTGGTGCAGAATGCCATGCCGTCACTATTATCCTAAGGGGAAGAGGAATTGCGAATATGAGAACAAATTCCACCTTTCTAGAAAGGCCAGGAAGAAAATGCAGGAATCCTAACTACCAGCCCAGTACCCAAACCACACACCCCTCTGAGAACTGATTCTAAGACTCCTGCCTCCCACTTGCTTTGCTATAACCACCTGACCCCCACCAACTCCATGCTGGGAATAGATTCCAGGACATACAGCACCCACTTCCATGCTCCAACGCTCCTCCCAGAGCTGGGACCAGAACCCAGGCGTCCTGACTCCCACCACCCTGCGCTAACCATTAGACCACACTCCCTATCGCCCCTTTCATAGTCCGAACTGTTACAGAACAACAATTGATCTTGTGAACATTAAACAGAGGCTGGAGGCTCTCTTGTGCTTCCCAACTTCCTGCCTGAGCTAAAAATGGGACTGCATTTAGCGCAGCCCGCATCTCAAGGCTGGATTGAACATAAGCCTACAAGGGAAACTGGGGACACATGCTGTCATGCCAGTTTCAGAATGAGGAAGACGCTTGTACCATGAGGGTGTAGGCCTGGGGACTGAGCGTGTATGGGATCCCATTGATGGTGAAGGTAACGTCAGGCATCACATTCAGGTTGTTGCATTCCACGGCGTACTGCAAAGTGACAGACATGACACAGATTGGCCAAGGGCCGGCTGCAGGGACGGCTTACCTGGCATGCTGACCCCAAAGGCCAGAAAGCCTAATACAGTTCTCCCCTTCCCAAGCAGCTGACCCTGGGAGCTAGTCCTTTGACTTGTTACTGGCAGGTGTATGGGTTAGGGGTAGGCATGAAGCTCAGAGGTGTGATTCCAACTCATGTAGGCGTGCCCAAGCCAGCTTTCCTCTAGCTAGCAGTGATGCTACCTGTATGTCAATATACCCTCAATGGAGGTGAATGTCATGGGTCAGTGACCTTCTATCTGAAGGAGCCTTCTGGAAAAAACAACAACCCCAAACCCTGGGAAAAAACACAGTCCTGATTTCATGTAAAATGTACTAAGTTGCTGCTGGATGGTGTTAAATGTACAACAGGGAATAACGCTGCATTGGGTGGGAAGCTGTTACAACACCCAATGCCCCTTACAGATGAGACCCAGAGAGGGTAAGGGACGTGCCCAGCAAAGGAGCATCAGGATAGAACTACATTACTTGGTTCTCAACCCAGGACTCTGTTCTCTAAGCCATGCTGTCTCCTGTACGAGCACATGGACCTATATTGTTAATCTCTAAATGCTGCAGTCCTGCAACATTAATAATTGTCTTACACAAAAGGGAATAGGCCAGCAAGAGTACTTGTAGCTTTTAAGGGGACAGGGAAGGATATCTACATCCAGATTTTAATTGAAATTTGACATCAGTGTTTATATACAGAGACCCCAGGTGACATATAGGAAAGGCTGTGTGTCTCTGAGGCCTTAGGACTTGCAGCAAGGATATGAGCATGTGGTATTCAGTGGCATAATGGTAAAGGCAGGGTTTCAATAGCGAGTGCCTTTATCTCTTTACCGGGGCTGTATGCTGACATATTATATGGGTCTGATCAGGCCTTTTGAAACCTAGAGCCTTTACTTGTCTCCAGCAGAGATGCCAAACTTCAAATATTTCTGTAATATTTTGTTTGAGGAGTTATATCCTGGTTGGAAATCTAGCATGGGGAGACAAGAATTCCTGCATCCAGGAAATGTGGTATCTGCCCATCTCACATTGGCTTACCTCGCCATCCATGGGCACTGCACCAATATAATTTTGCATTTCTTTTATTTCTTTGGAAGGACCTGTGATGAGAGAGGTCCCGGTGTCTACTATCGCCTGGCATCCTTCTGCACAGAAGGCAACTGTCCCGCCCACCTGTATGCTGGGGAAAAGGAAATGGAACAAGCATTGGAGAAAAGGTCTATGGGAAATGTGTTCCTCTCCCCACTGACCCAGCACATGGCTGAGAGCACATCAGAACTGTGACCATTCCAGAGTCAGTGGGATAGTCTGATAAGATTGTGCATGTGGTTAGAGAGTAAGTACTGAGGCTTTGCTTGATGGTTACTCTGGTGTCTGCGAGGCACTCAGATAGGAGAGCACAATGAACTAATTCACAGAATTGCTTTCTGTGTCTATAAAACAAAAACTGGTCAACACCAGGAACTGAACTCAGGGCCTGCAGCATCAAAGCATAGGTCTCTATTACTTCAGCTAAAGGAATTATTTCTTCATTGGTAGAAGTTAGTAGGCTGTTGTTTCTCTGTTTGGCCCAGCCACTAGGTAGGGACAAATTGCCCTTTGCAAGTGTGTTACGTGTATGCCTTGCAGGTTATATTAAAGTTGGATTCTTGTGGCTGCTGACCAATGATGGAGATTTTAGCTACTTTAAATCATGTACATAAAATATAAGTGATGCTTTTCCTTAAATATTTTACATTTTCTTTGGTTTAGATCTCTGGACAAACCCTAGGACATTACATTGCTTCTAGGCAGAGATGAAGAATCAACAAGGTACGTATATTGGGCTATTTAAGTCTATTTTTGAGAGAACATTTCTGTTTTTCATTCCCCGATGTTGGCCAGCTTTTTGCAAGAGCCAGGCATGTGGGGGGGCTGAAAGCTATTGAAAATCTGCCCACCAGTGTCATCCTGGAGGCTGTGTGCTGTGGAAATCTGGTGCTGAGCATTTTTTGAAAATTGACCCTAGACGGGAGGAAAACCTAGTTCAGTACAGACATGGTTTTCAAAACATAAGATGCAATTCTGTCTGTTACGTGTTCATGTGACACCCCACACACACAGTCTCTGTAGTATCTGGGCACCTCGCAACACCCCTGGGAAGCAGGGAAGGACTATTACCTTCACTTTATATATGGGGAACTGGGGTACGGAAGACAACGTGATTTGCTCAAGGTCACACAGGGAGTGTGTGACGGAGCTGGGAACTGGTTCTTCCATGCCCCAGGCTAGTGTCCTAAGCACAGGACTATCCTTCGTCTCTGTTCAAGAGCCAGAGAAGGCAGGAGGTTTGGGAGCATCCTTTTTCCTAAGTGAATCCCTTTGTCCATTGATTGATCATGGCACCGAGGTCCTGGGAGAGTGCATGTAGCTTAGGGGATGAGTGGCTTTGGATTGCTGCTGTTGCGAATTGACAGGGTTTAACGGTTACACAGTTTACCTCTAATCTGTGCCCACCCGGTGCCACCCCCACCCCAGCCGCCATCGCGGGGAACCCCCACCCCACACAGACACTTACTTGTCTAATTGGATTTGCCAGTATCCCTGTTTAGTGACTGGTACCCAGTTCAGAGTCCCGCTGAAATGAGAAGGATCAAAGCCACCAAATAATAGTTCTCCCCCAACAGAGGAATCCGGGTTCCTGGAGAAAAGAGGATTTGGTACATCCGGGTTTTCCATTAGCAGAAGCATTTCATATTATATAATCCTATTACTGTGCACATAGCTCTTTAAACTACAGTAATCCATTAGTTTTCTCCCCAAACTACTTCCTGTTGTTGTTCATTCTTTGTATTGGGATAGTGCCTGGGAGCCCCAGTCATGGGCCAGGACCCCATTGCACCAGGCGTTGTACAAACAGAACAAAAAGGCAGTCTCTGCCCCGGAAAGCTTACAATCTAAGTAAAAAACCCATTCCTGTTTTAACAGCCCTCTTTGGGCCCAGCCTGTTCCCAATTCCCTTGAGAACAAGGCCTGACCATCAGGCCGTAGCCCATTTTGTACAGAATCGTGTTCACACCTGTTCATGTAGACTGAGAATATTGGCAGATCCACTAGATTTTGTGCCATCATGTTATCAAACACAGGGGTAACCCCATCCACTGCCAGCGATGGATAGGCCAGTCCAAGAATCCCATCAAACTCAGCATCCAGAAAAGTGTTTCCTGGCTCGCTGACGCTCTCTGCGAACTGCTGGTTGCTGACAGTGATACCTTCAACCTAGAGGGGAAAGAAAAGCTACTTATTGTTTCTGACCTTTCATCAGAAGGCTCAGCAACAGACCGCTTATGGTGCCACAACAGGAAAGAATAGGAAGATTTTGGTCTTCTGGAGGCCAGGTCATGGTGTCATAACAGGAGAGAACAGGAAAGGAAGGTTTTCAGCGTGTAGAACCTTGTTGTGAAGTGCAAAGCTATTATGCTGACTCATCTTGGTAATTAGATGAGGTGTGTCTCATTGGCTCCAAGCAAGCACATAAAAGTTCAAAGTTTACTCTGCAGCGAGCTAAAGAGAAAGGCAGGAGTTCCTGCAGGTAGAAATTCTGATCAGCCCACTCCGAAGGGCGTTAGGGGGCTAATGCTCATGTTTGTAAGCTGAGTCCTGCCTTAGGTCTTGGTTATTTTCATGAAGAATGAAGGCACACTTGGGGAGAAGGGGTGGATAAGTGGGGTTTAGTTGTATCAGTTGTAAGTGTGTGTGTGTGTGGTGTCAGGAGTGGGGTGAGGAATCCACTCATTTACAACAGGCATGCCCGGAGGACCCAATCCTGCAATGTTCTGAGCACCTCCCTCGAAGTGCAGAATGCCCTCCATTCCCACTGACTTCCTTGGGAGCTGAGCCAGGAAAGGTTCTGCAGTCATGGTGCCCTACCAGGAAAGAACAATGGGAGATGGGCTCACATGGTGACCAAATAATGTCCTGCAGTCACAGTGCCATGGACAGGAGAGAAAATGGGAGTAGAACCTTTTTAATTTTTCTAAAGAAAACCAAACTCTGCTCACAGTGACTTGATCTGATCCGATGATTCCCGACAAACTACCAGTCCCATACTGAATCGAGAAGGGAGTCCCAACTTCACTGTAGGTGTTGGAATCTGATGGGTGAAATCTGGAATGCACAGCTGTAGTAAAACAAGATGCCTCTGTTATTGCTTGCATAACTGTAGCACCTAGGAGCTCTAGCTGTGAACTAGGACCCCCTTGTGCTAGGTTCTGTCCAAACACAAAAAAAAACCGAGGCAATTGAAATTACTCTATGCAATGGAATGGTCAGGTTAACTTGTAAATAAAAGAGTTCTAGCAAAATGTGAGCATTTAGAGCTGTATTTTCTGTATTACAAAGAATAATAATTCTTAGCACCGTCATGTATCCAGTTACAGTTTGTCTTAAAGAGGAGTGGTTTATTAAAGAAAACAGCTACAACTTGTAGACATAAAGAAACAGGTTTCCACAGAGCTTGAGTTCCAGCATTGTGTTCTGTTTACAACAAGCACCACTACTCATATGGAACTCTATGCTAGGTATGGAGTCATCTAATGGCTGCATAAAGTGCTGCAAGTAAACATATTATTGCAAGAACTTGATAGCACTTTAAGTTTTCAAATCACTGTGCAATAGTTACCTAATTTATCCTCACAACACTCCTGTGAGATAGGGAAGTCAGTATTATTATCCCCATTTTACAGCTGGGGAAATTGAGACACAAGAGAGGGAAAGTGACTTGCCTACTTAAACCCTAGGCCTGATGCTCTCTTCCACTCTGAGATCATAAAGGAGTAGTAGAAAGGGTAGAAGCAGGCCCTGGTGAATACACCCAGGCAGTGGTGAATTGCTACCAGAACAGCACTAAGCCAGCTCCTCTTCCAGTCCCACCCCCAGTGTAGGAGGCTTAGGCAGAGAATAGCTGCACTCCTGAGTATTCTTTGCTTCCCTTAGCCCTCAGGGAGGAGGGGGCTATTGGAAGCAGAGTATAGATTAGAGCAGCCCTTTGGCTGCTCTAATTTATATCATGGGCTACAATGAGTGCAAAGGGTGGCATAAAGCCACCTATTCCTCCGCCCTCCCTAACTCCTTTCCTGTGCTAAACAGTGGGTTGGAGTAAAAGGGAATCCTGGTCTCCACATAGTCCAGTAAGTGATTTCTCCACACAATTCTCAGTTCTTTATAAATATATTTTCAATGTTTCATGTTGCACCGAGTTGTCATGACTAGGGCCAACACTATGAAAAGTGTTCATTGATTTGGGGTCCCTCCATTTTTGGGTGTCCAGCCTGATACCCTTTATGGCTGGACACTCAGAATCAGAGTGGCCACTTGCGCAAGATCAGTTGTAAGTATCTCAGGCCCACCTGAGAGTCTTAACTGGGAGTGGAGCCAACGTCTATAATTAGACAAAACGGACACCCCGCCCCCCCAACAACGCAACCCTTTGAGGCTCCTTTGACCTTTCCCTGACTGCTAAGGAATTATACATCAACTGATCCATGTCCCAATAATCTATCGCTCCCTCATCTGGTGTCCGGCAAAGACAGAAATTCTGAGGCACAATACACATGTGTTGTGCAAATGATCTGTCTCTTTAGGAGCCTGCCTACTGATCAACCCACTCCTGAAAGCTGCAGCGCCACTGGCCCAGATCCTTGAGCACAGCCTATTACCCGGCAAATACCACTGCTGCAGCTGCCCAGAACCAGCCCCAAGTGTACTATGAAGCTGAATTCCTGGGACTGCTGCCCAGAACTAAGGCTGCAGTCTCGATTAACCTGTAGTTTCCAGGATGGCTGCCTAGTACCATTGCAATTACATGCAATGAGCTTGTAACAAAACAGATGTATTTTTCTTTTTCTTTTTTTAGGACCTAACACACAGTGTGCATGACAAAGAGGTTCCGTTTTTGTTACATCCCTTTTTCCTATTGGTTGATTTCAGTGCAGATGGTCTGGGTTCCATGCTGGTGCATTCACTTTGTGCTCTTTTGGAGCATATTTAATTTTGCCTGCATTTGCCAAGCAGTGGCTCAGCAAAGCTAGTAAGGTGACCATGAAGAGGGGAATTTCTCTAAGCACCTCAAGGCTGATTGCCCCTTTCCCCCACATTTACAGTGGTGTATCTCCACGGACTTTACCTGATTTTCTCTTGATTTACTTTGGTGCTGAGTGGAGAGTCAGGCCCAGTCTCTCTACTCTGCCCCACCCAACGTCCAGGAGCAATGTGCAGCTGAGGAATCGCTACTTACCACAGGCTTTGCTGACACAATAGATGGATGGAACCCAGAGATTGGAGGAGCCAGTGTCGAATAACACTGTGAAATTCTGAGGAGGGGTCCCAATAGAAATCTGTCCAAAATACTCCATCTAGACAAAGAGCAAAGCAACAGCCATTGTCAGGCATAGGCACCATGGGAAACCGCAGCAGAGCCAAGCTCCAGGGGGATAGCTATGGGATGGATGTTTGCAATGGGCTGACTTTGTTTCTGGAATGGCTGACACCATGTGGGGGATACTGCAGCATGATGCTAGGGGGAAAGCGGGATCCAGATATAGCAAGAGCCTAGAAAAATGGTAACAAATCCAGAATGAAAATGGACAATGATTGTGGACTCCGGCCTGCTCCCGACAATCTCAGTGGCCCAGTTCCCACGGGCATCAGCAGGAACGGGAACAGGCCTGAGCAGAATCCCCATAAAGATCCAAACATGTCCTGAACTTTAGGAATGCTTAGAACCAAATGTCACAACCACTGACACTATAACAGGCCAGACTAAGACCTCAGATCCGGGAAATACCCCCAACCACTGGGAAAGTTGGTCTCTGGGTCTAAACCTTCTGGCTTGGACCCTGCTCTACTTGTATGATTGTATTTTAGTTTTGGAGGGGATTTTGGTTCTTGGCTCTAGGCTACTGTCACTAGCTTCATGCCCAGAAGATTAGGAGAAAAGTGGGATTTGTGTGTGTGTGTGTATAATATACACTGAATGGAGACCTTTGTATGGGATCAACATTACATTCACAAGTCACATACCTACAGGACAAAAGACCAGTAAAAAGTCGGGCAGACAGATAACTATGGCACACTATTGTATTATTGTTGGCTTTGCTCAGACTCTGTTTAACAGGAGCTGAACTCAAGGGTCAGGATGTAGGGCATTCAAGGCTGTTCATGCAAAATAATGTGCGCTCTCTGCTTCCTGTGTTGCTTTTCAGTGATTTCTGCAAAGCAGTGCCCCCAATGCTGCCTCCCCCCCACCCCTTGCTGTGTAACTTACATCCAGGTAGTTGATGAGTGGCTCATTAGTTTCTGGGACGGCGGAGCAGTCTTCCGTGTACTGGATCATGTCCAGCTTCTGGGCCTTCCAGAATTTGGACAGCTGCCCATGCTCCCTCAGGATTTTCCGCAGGGATTTGTGTCTCCTCAGGGGCACCCTGGGGAAAGAAGGCATTCGCCCAGTAAACATGGTCCTGAGCAACAGGAACTAGGGAACCCGAATTAAAAGCAGGCTTGCAGAAGTACAGGGTGGATTGGCCCGTCTACCCAGTGAATGGCATCTGATAGAAGGCACACATGTACTGGTGTGTGGTATTTACTTCGATTGTAAGCCTTTGGGGGAAGGGACCTTTTTTTGTTCTTTTTTCTTTGTACTGCACCCAGCACAGTGGGGTCCTGATCTATGACATTACATAAGAATGGCCATACTGGGTCAGACCAATGGTCCATGTAGCCCAGGATCCTGTCTTCCAACAGTGGATAGTGCCAGATGCTTCAGAGGGAATTAATAGACCCGGACAATTATCAAGTGATCCATGTACTGTCATCCAGTCCCGGCTTCTGGCAGTCAGAGGTTTAGGGACACCCAGAGCATAGGGTTGCATCCCTGACCATCTTGGCTAAGAGCCATTGATGGACCTATCCTATGTGAACTTACCTAATTCTTTTTTAAATCCAGTTATACTTTTGGCCTTCACAACATCCCCTGGCAACGAGTTCCTGGGCATTGTATGAACAAATACTTCCTTATGTTTGTTTTAAAGGTGCTGCCTATTAACTTCATTGGGTGACCCTTGGTTTATGTGTTATGTGAAGGGGTAAATAACACTCCCCTATTCACTTTCTCTATACCAGGCATGACTTTACAGATCTCTATCAGATCCCCTCTTAGTCATCTCTTTTCTAAGCTGAATAGTCGCAGTCTTTCTAATTTCTCCTCATTTGGAAGCTATTTCATACTCTAATAATTTCTGTTCCCCTTCTCTGTATTTTTTTCCAGTTCTAATATAGCTTTTTTGATATGGGAGCAACTCGAACTGCACGCAGTATTAAAGGTGCAGGTGTGCCATGGATTTATAGAAAATGTCATAATGCCACTATATCTTCTTATCTATCCCTTTCCTAATGATTCCCAATGTTCTGATTGCTTTTTTGACTGCACATTGAGCTGCTGTTTTGAGAGGACTGAGGCTCCTAGGTGTGATCACAATACGAAGAGTAAATTAGTCCTTTGCTCAGCGGGCTAGTTATTCTCTGATTTACACCCTCTCCAAACCCATTGACTTCAGTGGCACCAAGGTGTGTCTCTGACTCCAGTGAGTTTGCATGGGGAGTAGATCAGCACAGAGATTGGCTGTTAGTGTTGAGAAATCCAGATCCATTTTGCCCACTGACGCTAACGACTACGACCGAATGATGATTCTTTTCACTTCCCGGGTAGTGCTCAGCTGAGAACCCCAAAGTGTGTTTTAAAATGCTCATCAGTGTAGACTCTCAACCCTGCCCTCCCAGGAGGTGGTGTTATCCCTGCTTTATATCAGAGCAGGGCTGGCTCCAGGCGATTTTCCGCCCCAAGCAATAAAAAAACAAAACAGAGTGCTGCCCCAAGCCCATGCTTGGAACGCTGGTGCCTAGAGCCAGCCCTGTATCTGAGATACAAAGGGGTGAGCGGACTTGCCCCGTGGGCGATTCACAGGCAGAGCCAGGACTAGAACCCAGCAGTCCTGAATCTTAGAACCAAGTGCAGAGGTGAGTTGTAATTTAGGCAGAGGTAAGCAAAGGTGAAGGAGTCTAAATGGTTATCGCTTACTAGCTGAGGAGTTGGAAGCAGGTGTAAGTCAATGTTAAAACACTGTAGTAGAGTTTATGCCTGGTCCCCGCTCCTGGCAGTTGGTACGTCCTTCTTTGCTGGCCCCTTCACGAGTGAATTACATCCATTTAGACGCTCTTACACCCATTTACCAACAGGTAATTCATATTAACCCACCATCTCCTCTGAGTCAGGTCCCCAGGCTCTGTCTCCATCCACTGGAGCCATCTCGCCAGCCATTGAGGAGATACTCTGATGGGAACAGAAACCCCGCTTGGTCCCTACAAAGCTGGGTCTGACTGGTGCTCTCCCCGTCAGTTTCATGAGCATCATGTTACCCAGCCTGCCTACCCGTCCCCACCCAGCAACGTTGTGTCTGGTGCTGTTTAAAGCCTGGGCACACGGTTCTGGCTGCTGTTTGTTTTAATGTTCACCGTTGCCACAATCCACGAGTCCTTGGGCATGAGCCTTGAGCCTAGAGCTGCTGTCGCCTGGGTGCCCAGAGAAGTGAGGAAAGGCCAAGGAAGCCTGCTTACCTTTGCAACCCATTGGCCAGCCAAAGGCAAAGCATCAAAAGGATCAGCCGCTTCATACCGGAGTCTCGGCTCTAATGCTCACTCAGCCGCTCTCTCTTAACTTGTGAGAACTGAACGAAAGCTTTGCCCTTATAGCAGCCGGAACAGCCCAGCCCCAAAGGACCAGACCCCTGCGATAAGGCTCCTCTGAATGTCAACACAGAGCCTTTGCCACAGAAATGAATCACTGTGCACACACTCAGTCCTGGCGACAGGAGCCGAAACACACCGAGCCAGATTGTTCTCTGAGACGGGATAGTTTTGCCCACTAGCAGGGGAATCTCCCCCAGCCTGGACTTGCGGGGTTTCCCTGGAACCCTTCCATCAGTGTCGGAGAGGTAGCACGGTCTTGTGGTAGGACAGAAGATGTTGCTCTGAATCTCTCTGTGCTTCAGTCCCCTCATCTGTAAAATGGGGATAGTCATCCTTCCTTTCCCAGCCGTTGTCTATTAAACTGTAGATATTCAAGGCAGGGGTTGTCTCTTACTGTATGTGCATACACCACTGAGCGCATTGGGCCCTGAGCTCAGCTGGAGTCTCTAGGCGCTTCTCTTAGACAAACAGTGATGGTGGGATTTGCCCCCATACCGGCCATAAATTGCTAGCTGGGGGGTCCATTCCTTAACCCCACCCCCCACCCCTGAGGTTAACTGCAGGCCCACTATGCACCCTCCAGCTGTTGCTGTCTTCATTCACCTGTTTTCTCCCCACTTTCCCTTCTCCATCACCACCCACAGATGTCTCTGCCAGCTCTGACGAGGCAGTGTCTGAGGCAGGGAATTAAATGACCTGGTGGAAACTCCCCTCCCTGCTCTAGATTTTCACTCATACATTTCTGGAGCTAGGGAAGATGTCTGTCTCAATCTTCCCAGAAGGGAAACTGTCCCCCCTCTCGTCCTTGATGGGAGCTTGTCTCACACCTATAGGGTGACCAGACAGCATTGTGAAAAATCGAGATGGGAGTGGGGGGTAATAGGTGCCTATATAAGAAAAAGACCCACAAATCGTGACTCTCCCTATAAAATCAGGACCTCCAGTCCCCCTACACACCTATCTGTCCCCCCTTTCCTTTAGCTCTGCAGTCATCTGGCCTGAGAGGCTGATGGGGATTCCTCACAGAGTCAGTTACCTCCACCCTTCCCCACTTCAGGGCTTCTTGGTACACAAAGTACAGCGATGGGACAGGCCTGCCACCTTCAGAGCAGATGGGGAAATTACTAGTCAAGAAATAGTGATTATTTTTTGTGAAAAAAGTTTCTCCTCCCCCCCGAAAAGAAAAATGTTCTCCTTTTTTCATCCTCTCTGAACCCTTTCTTCTCCCCTTCCTCCCTTTCCTTTTCCCATGCCCCCTTCTCCAGTGGCAAAATGGAAAAAAAGGAGGGAAAAAAACAAAACTGGGAAATTTGTTTCTGTTTTTTGTCAAAACACCAGAACATTTCAGCAGAAACTAATTTTGTCCCATGAGAATTTTTTTAAATAAAAAAGCCATTTTTGGGGAAAGTGTTTTACTTTTTTGATTGGTTGGTTGGTTGACCAGCTCTATAACTGACATTTCCTGTGCTTTGTGTTATCCTTTATGTATTGACCTGTAAGCTTTAGCTTGGGAGATGAGGCTCATGAAACTGAAGAATTGGCAGTCTAGCAGTCATTTACCACCTACTGCCTTGTAGCATTGAACTCAAAGCACCTTGTGATGCAGTTTGCATGGAAGCCGCTATGCAAAGTAAAGCTGTGTTCTGCTGGGTTGTATTGCTTCCCATATGGCTTTGATTGTTTTGTTCAGCAAATTTCAGTGACACCAGTGGTGTCCCGTACCCACGCTCAGGCGTGTGTGTGTAAAAGTATTGGTCAGAGAGAGGGCTTTGTGACAGTGTTTAGCAGCACCAATGTGTTATGTCCCATTGGCTAGCTATGCCTGGCAATTAACCCACAGAGGGGAGAGAAAGTCTTTCCTTATTCTCAAAGGCACTGGTGCATTGCTGCAGGACATTAATGTACCTGTATAGCCTATTGGGAGACAATCCTGTGAGCACAGCCGGGTTTGTTTCAGCGTCCTCTGAAGACGAGTGGAAAGGGAGAGGGGAAATCGATGGGCAGATGAAACTCGCTAGAAATCAGACCCAGGGCTTGCTGTGTGCTGAGAGCTGTCGTCTGGCGCAGGAAGATGAGATATTGGGGAAATCTCCGCTCCCATCCTTGGCTGCGGTGGAGGGGCGCACAGTGTAGCTCAGGAAAGGGGTTTGTGGAAATAGGTGGCTTTTCGTTAACTGCCCGCTCCCCGATTCGGCGCCAGGTTAAGCACAGGGCTGGCCCACCAGTATAAATTAGAGCAGTCTGAGGGCTGCTGAAAGTTACACTGGCTGCCAACAGACCCAAGGGCCCCAGAATCACTAGGGTACAGGGGACGCTGCTACCTTCTCTATTCCCCAGACATGCTCCCTAACCTGGCTGCAGGGAGGGACAACACAGAAGGTGGCACAACAGCCTTCCCCGGTGGCGCTCTGCCACCAAGGGCTCCCCTGCGCAGGGGTGATCTTCCCAGGCCAGGTAAACAGGCATTAGGGGCACTTTGCTACAGTGGAGTGGAGCCAAGCAGCCCTGACATAAGGAAGGACACCAGCCCTACAGTCCATTGTATGCTGCAGGAGGCTGAGGTGTGGAAGAGCTGAAGTCAGGTTCCTGGCGTGGGAAGGAGGGGCAGTCAAGTGTGTGGTTCAGTAACAGCACTATGTCCTAGCATGGGAACGCCAGGCAGGGCAAAGGGGGGACGGCACCCTGGATTGCCCTGGTAGGAACAGAAAAAGAATTGCTGTAATTACACCCGATCTGACTGTCCTAGAGAAAGGGACCATGGCACTGTATTGAACTTGTCCATACTGAATAGAAAGGGAGGAACATCTGAACGCAGGAATAGATGATTTGCACAAGCAGCTTGACTCTCCCAGAAATTATAGCCACAGACTAAACAACTTTATTTTTTCTGCAGTTAGCTTGATTTAGTAACCCAGCCCCTACAGTTCAGCAGTTGCTCTGTGATCAACTTAACTCTACACTGTACTTGTTTTGGAGGAAAAGATTTAGTCTCTCTCCATTATGCACAGTCCAGCCCAGTCACTCTGAAGTTCTGGAACATACTTACTAGTGGCTGGGTTTCTCTCCTGCCTGGATTCTATGATACATCGACTGGGGTTCTTTATTCAATTGCAAGCGAGACAGTGAGGTCTAATGGTAGCAGCGGGGGACTGGTTAGAGCAAGGAACAGTTAGGATACCTGGGTTCTTAGGTAATAAATCATCTCATATGTGAATTTGTTTCCGTCTAGTAGCCAACTCTAATAGCTGTGAGCAAATTACAGGCTAACAGGTGCTTTTTTAGCTTCAAGTCGAAGAGCCTTTGCTTTTGGTGCTGACGGTCCCAGTCCTCGCTGGCGACCACATCTCATTGTATCTGCAACTTTTCAGTTCCCCATTACGTTCAGGTGCCTCATCCTCACCCCTGTGTCACTACATGACTCTCCCCTTGCCTACATCTCAGATCTCTACCCCTTCTCACTGCTCTCGTCCCTTCTCCCATGTGCTCCCTTCCTCTCTTCCCACTCTCCACTTCATGCTGTCTCCCAGGAAGTGGGAATTTGTGCCAAGCCTGTGATGTGCCATGGGAAGAGGTATAGATTCATAGAGTTCAAGGCCCAAAGGCGCCATTGGGATCATCATGCCTGACTTCCCCCCCGTGTAACGCAGGCCACTGGACTTCCTTGAATTAAGTTGATAGTTGGAGAAAAACAGTCTGCAGAGGGGAACGTAGCAAATTTTGGCTCCTGTTGCTTTTCATCTGATATGTAGTTGTCTAGATGCTTTTGCATTCTGATCACCAGCTGGGGACAGGGAGAAATTCTCCTCCCACTCTATTTATTGCATTGCAACATGCGATATATTATGAGGATTTACAGCTCTCTCTCATGTTTCTGGCACTGGTCGCTGGTGGGCATGGGATAGCAGACTATCTGGATCAGTGGTCTAGTTTGACCAGGCCTAGGTGCTTCTCAGGAGGCCACAGAAAGTAAAGAACCCTTGTGGCTCATTCTTTACTAGTGATTGTGAAACTCAGTAGGACGACATATTAACATTAGGAAAATTTTCCACTGGAGTCTGATGGCACACCAGGGATTGAACCAGGGCTAAAGGCATGAGCTGCTACCATTCGAAGGGAGCTGGGGACTGTAACAACTCATATTCTCTGTGTCTCAGCACAGAGGTAGATGTGTAAATGTAAAAGTGAAAATGGATGTTAACCTAAACCCTGATTCGAACTCTGAGCCTGTGTCTGGGGATATGTCTACACTGTACACTCCTTATAGTGGCGTGTAGCATACATACACTGCACGCCCCATAGCATGGGTATAAATAGCAGGTGGTGAGGCACTGCTCAGGTGAGTGGAGTAAACACACATCTGTATCCTTTTGGTACATGGCTCTCTACATGCCCGAGCAGTGCCTCCCATGTCTACAAGCTATTTTTAGCAGGATCGTGTCCCTCTGCCTCCCCCCTGCCAGAGCCTTTCACTGACTTGTGTAGCGACACACCTCAGTGTGGACACAACAACTCGCTTTTGACTGTGGCATGTAGCTACACATGCCGCCACCCAGTGGTGTGCTGTGTAGACATAGCCTGTGTGTGAATCTCACAGCTGTCTTTGTAATGCCGCTAAACTAAAACCCTGGATCTAGACACCTCAATATTTTGGGTGTATTTGCAATCTTGGTCCACATTGCAATGCTTGTGCCTGTCTCCAGGAGATAATAAGCCCCCTCCTAATTAGTAGTTTATATTACAAAAGCTTATAAGAAGCCTGATCAAGCATCAGGGTGCCACTGTGCTAGGTTGTTGTGCAGACAAGTGACAGAAAAGACAGAGAGCTCTCAACATACATGTCAGACAGGATGCGACAGGTGGACGAAAGAGCGTTCTTTCCAGCTGCTGCTCCATTCGGGGGTATTGCAGACGGAGCCCCTTCTCCTTGCCGCTTTGAAATGGCAGTTTCAGCTTGTGCCTCACCGGAGCCTGAATGCAGAGGAAGTGTGGAGGCTCTGCAGGAAAAGGGGGCATGAGAAAGAGCTGTGGAGATAACAAACAGCCCGAGCGAGAATCATCTGCACAAATATGGTTTGCACAACCTTTCCAACGTCAATGGATTCCCCTGCAATGCTGCGGCTGCTCCTGCTGGCTCCGGGGTCAGGTAAACATGATGGCGATCCTGCATTCTTTACACAGACAAAAATACCCAATTCTCTATGGAGAAGTCATCCACACCAGTGGGTGTAAACTGCTACCATTCTGATGTGGTGGCATCTTACCCCCCACTTTGCACGGGTACTGGTGTAAAGGACTATGGGGTAAAGGACACCGAGCAGTGGGAGTTTCTGTGCCTGTCAGAACTGCAGGATTAGACTCACTGAGTAAATGATGCAACGGAAACTGCGAGAAGGAAAAAATATTTTCAGTGTTTTACAGTCTCTAAACTGATTAAAAAAGTTAATGTCCAATTAGCATAGATAAACTGTATGAAAATCGACAGTGTTCCTTTTAAAATACCAGTCAGTGTAATTAAAGCCTGTTCTTTGAGAATAAGCAGCTTGGCAGGAGAGACAATTGTGTGCTGCCCTGCTGGAATTGATGAACTCTTCCAAAACAACTGCTGCTTGTTTAGCACAGAATAGCCATCTCATTCAGCCACAGTGAGTGTATCGTAAAAACGGGAATGAACAACTAAGCCTCCACAGGTGATTGAAGCAGGTTTTTTTTTCTTGATGCCAAGATCATTCCAATTAAATTATTAAAGCAGTTTATTATTATCCTTTATCTGGTTTATAGGTTGTTTTCCAGATACCTATATTATAGCATTGCAATAACTGATGAGGAATGCCACAAAGCTGGGTGCCTTTCTCCAGTGCCCAATAGGGTGGAGGTATTTGGGGATAGCTTATTTTTTAAATGTATCTAAAGGCTTGTACCTTTGACATTTTGCTTGTCAATTTTTGGTCTATTTTTGTTTGTCCATTTTGGCTAATTAGACAGTAAGCTCTTTGGGGAAGAGACTGGCTTGTGTTCTGTTTATGCGCAGTGCCTAGCAAAATGGGGCCCTTATGCTGATTGGGCCCCCTATACACTATCATAATAGTACATATTTACATAGTTAGTCTCCTCTTCTTATTGTCTCCTTTCAAGACATGCAACTTTCCTACATTAGAATTAATGTAAGTGAGTTGCATTCTGTTCAGCTCCCCCCAGTAAACATGGCAGAATTTACTTCATAGGTTTGTTCTACACTACCTATATTTGAGATGTAAAGCACAGAGGGCTCCGCAGATGAAAAACTCCAAAGAAGTACAAAATATTGTTATGATAAATATAGTTGTTTTCAGCACACACAGGACCACATTTCCAAGAGGTGCCCGCTATTTCTGCCTGTGCAGATTTGTGATTGCAAATGTTTGTATCCCGTCACTTTTGCACAAAAATGATCAAGTCCCATGGGCCCAGGAAGATCAAGTTTTAATGGATTTTGTGCACATAAATTCAGTCATTTGCAGTCACAAATTCACAAAAATAATTATATGCACAAATTTATATGCGGAGAAATGGAACTTAGACTGAGGCATGTTTGAAATTTGACCTATAATCTGCAAGTTTCCCCCACCAGGCACGGATATTCAAAAAAGGGCCAACACATCAGATCTAAAACAGATGAACAACATTATTTCAGTAAATGCCAGAGCAGCTGAAAAAATCAGTGTGGCCAAAACATGATAGCCACAACCATGAATGTTGAAGCATAAATTTATAAACTGAAAATCCTATAATAAAAATCTAGTCTGATGGGATCTGATTCTGATCTCATGCTAGTTTTATACCAACATAACTCTGATTTTCACTGAGTTACTCCTGTGGAAGTGAGAGCAGATTCAGGGGATTTAATTCAAATTTTATTCAGGTTGCACTTTGGTTTCCATTGCAAGTCTGATTTTGAGGACTCTCTAAAATGTAAAACAACACAAAACCTTTCATATCAGACTCAAAACTTATGGGTTAAATTTGGTGCTGAGGTAGAATTTTTCCTGCAAAATTTAGAGTGAACCAAACAAGGGGATCTTGAATTATGACATCCTGAAATTAAAGCTGTTAAACACAGTTATAAAATTCTTCTATTTTTTGTTTTGCCATTTTGTAGCCAAGAAGTAGAAAGGGAGGTGGGGGAAGGTGAGAGAGAGAGAGAACTTACTTTACCGTATTCCTCTTCATTGAGAAGTGCAGCTTTAATTCTGTATTTCCTGGCCTGCTAACATTTGAAGGTTTTATTTAACTCTTAAACTCTAGAACGCTCTCGAACTGCTCTTAAGTGCTAACAAATGCAACTTCACCTTAATTTTTAGGCAGGAATTTTATTAGCTTCAGCTCTTTAGGCAGAACTGCTATTACTCCAACCTCCACTTTTCAATGCTTTGGTCTGGATATATAGGGCTTTGATTCAGCAAAGCACATAAGCACACGCTTAACTCTAAGCATGTGCCTAAATCCCATTGACTTCAATGAGAGTTAAGGGTGGGAATTTCCAAAAGATCCTGAAAGATATTTAGGTGCCTAGCTCTCATTGAAGTAAGTGGGATTTAGGACCCTAAACACTTTTGAGGATCTGGGCTTATGTATTTAAGAGCACAAGTTCCAAAATCCAACCCCAAGTGCTTAAATGCTTTGCTGAATAGGGATGAATGTAAGTGTGTACTTAGAGTTGAGGGCTTTGTTGAACTGGGACCTAAATGCATTGCTGAATCAGACCACAGATGCTTGCCGTTAGCCAGTGATCCCTTAAGAAACCTGGCCTGAATAATTCTGAATCCAAAATGCTCTGATGACCTTATCACACCATTCATAATTAATTGACATGGACATATTTGTCTCATTCATATTATTGTTGATCTTTTATCAGTAGGGTAAAAACAAGATAATGTAAGATTGGTCAGCATGTCACACAAATGATCAGGAGACCCACTGTGGGTTGCTGAGCTTTCGGAGGTAGCAAGGGAATGAACAAACGGAATATAAAATGAATCCAAATACTCCATCACTGTGTTCATTTATACGACAACCACAGGAAAATTTTAGTTACTTACGATGCCTTTCAGTATAAAAATACTATATTGGGAATTAATGAATCTTATCAGGGAGAGCTAATGGCTACTCTTGATTTATTGATTAATTCAATTGTTATTCATAAATAATGGATTCACTGAATAGTGTTGAACCAACAATGCAAATGGTTAGCTACTACAATTTTAGCTGAAAAACTTATTTGATTATAACCAGCATTATTTGGTGAATCTGATAAATAATATTCAAAAAGCTCTAGAGTTCTAGCAACAGCATGGTGTGGTTAAATCTTTGCTGAGCAGCAGGGTTGGATCACTGAATACTGGGTGATAATTACTGTGTTTGCAGGTTAGGGAAGTGTGGATTAGGAAGCCCCCTCCCATACTTATGACTCAAACATTTGGTAAATGTTCATGGAATTATTTGAACCTAGTGTGTAGCATCAATAGTATTTATGAGGATTAAGTAACTAATGTTTCTAAAAGTGCTTTGAGATCCTTTGATGAAACTGAGTGAGGACTTCAGGAGCTGGCATGGATCATTGGGGCAGGAGGAGTTGATGACCTCGGCTGTTTAAGCCTGTTTCCTTACAGATTTCTTTAAAATTGTGGGGTGAAATCCTGGTACCACTGAACTGATATCAGAGCTTCACCATTGACTTCAATGTGGCCAGCCCTGTTTTTTAACTGAAGTAATGAGTTAAATGGCTTGCACACTAGTTTAGCAGTGGAGCGGAACAAACACATACTGAGAATATACTTTTGTCAATGTATATGTAATAGGGTGGGTTGATGTGTTTCAAATTTCAAAATTTGGATGAAAATTTTTACCAAAATTTTGAATTCTGATACAATAAAAGGGGGGAATTAGTTGCATTTTTATATTTTTGACCAATCCTAATATATATTTTCAACTGTCACTCGTTCTCTAAAATATATAGCATAAACAGATACTGTATGTGCAATATTGTGAATATATTGCAGTTATCAGAGGTATGAGCCATGAAAAAACTATATATGATATGTTATCACTATACATCAGTGGATGAAATCTGTAGCCTATGCTATGCAGAAGGTCAGACTAAATATTCATAATGGTCCCTGCTGGATTTACAATCTACGGCCCCAATCCTGTGAACATTTATGCATGTACTTATCTTTACTAATGTGAATAGTCCCATTAAAGATAATGGGACGCTCATCATAGTAATGTTAAACATATGTACAAGTATTTGCAGAATTGGCACTTATGAATCTGTGTTGCTAATAAGGTATGCAAAGTAGTTAGGTGCCCAAATCCTGTTGAATTTCAATGGGATTTGGGTACCTAACTGGTTTGAAAATCCCAGCCGATGTAAATAATATACAAGTTATATATTTATAGTAATATATTAACCTGAAGTAAACCATATATATGAATATATTTTAGTTTATTCCATTTTATGTAAGCAATGCCTTGCATGTCGATTTAAATGATGTATGTATACAGATGAAATACTCATGTAATCCACATCGGGTCTGGGTATTTTACTTGATTCATTTTCAGTAACCTTTTTTCTTGATAAAAATGTCGGTGTTCTTTCTTTGAGTGAGTATCCTATAATTTAAGATCTTGCAACATTGCCACTATTAACCCTGTCTCTGAGAGTTTTCACGTACTGACTGATTCAAATTGTGCCTGGCTGGGGAATTTGCTGAAGAGGCTTTTTTTCTTTACTTTTCAATATAATTTTAATTTGCTAAACTGCTTACAAATCATGAAGCATCAGGAAGACTGGAGACTTTATGGCTGCAGAGCCTTTTCAAAAAAATGTGTTCTTCATTAATGTAGGGACAGTTCTGCAGTTAAATTTTCACTAATGGAGGCACCGGTTGTAGCTCCATTGTGTTCTGATTTCCACTTAAAGAAGGACTAAAACTCCTTTTGTTACATAATTTAAATACTGTTATTTTCGCAGCAAGTTGGGGTCAATTCCTCTTCAGAGGCCAGTTGAATTTTCCAAGTAATTTTCTTGATTAATTTCTCACTTATTTTTATATATAAAATTCTTTAAAATTCCCAAATTTAGCATTGGTGTCCAAATGCCTCTTTTGTCTTGAAAGATCTCAATTAATAAAAGTCATACACGGTTGAAATTTGGCATGGTAATTAAGGCTAAATTGACTGCAGAGGCCATTTTTCCCCCAGACAAATCAGTTTTCATAAATTTAAAGTGTAGCTTCAGTTGGAAATGTGACTGTGCAATAAAAGACATCTTTGTACTCCAGCATGCGGATTCCCATGAGTGTATTTAGTCACATCGGCTGATTTTAGTGCAACAAAAAATAAGAGCCAGATCCTCTGCTGGTGTTAATTGGCTCGAATGGAGCTAGGCCAATTAACTCCAGTGGGGGAGGAGGGAATCTGGCCCTAAGTTTTTACTGGTTTAAGGCCCGAAGTCAGTGGGACTCTTTCCATCTAATGGGTTTTTGTTGTGCCCTTTTTCTCCTGTTCGCTCTGCAGAACCAACGCAGCTCCAGGACAATGAGCAGTGAGTTCAGTTCCATCTTGCTCACCATCATCAGATCTGTTCACTAACAGACCGTCTGCATCAGGGATTTGTCCTGGTTACAGCCCTGGGTGTAGGCAGGCAAAGCTGGTGTAAATTGCAATTTGCGTTGATGAAGCATATCCCGTTTTCAAGCAGAGGAAAGCTGCATGAGTACAAATCATGGGTTGTAGTGTCTTACTCTGCCTACACAACAGTTTGCACTTGGCGCAGCTACACAAGTGGCTAGACTCCCCAGTGCAGACATAGCCTGAGTTCCAGTTACACATGTACAAGAACAGTGAACAGGCTCGTGTACGTGTCCCCAGGGGTTGCATTTGGGCAGCAGAATGTTGATTTCTGGTGATGATGTGTGAAATGGAAAGAGCCCAGCTTTACTCTCATAGGCTGAAAGTCTGCAGGGACTGACAGTTCAGAAAGCAAGACTTTTTTTTTCGCTTACTGGGCACATTTCATACAGAACGTATGATACCTTTTACTGTCACATTCCAGAGCAGAATCACACTTTAAGAAGTAGTGCATAGTTTCAAAAGGCATCCAGCAAATTGCTCCAATGCATCCAACAAATATATCCTTATAAAAGGAGACCACTGTGTAGTTAGCAAACACCTAATATTAACAACAAGAAAAGGTATTGAGCTTGTGAGTTTGAATGGATTAGGCAGATTTTCACAAGAGTTTGGAGTCAGATTTTCAAGTGTTAATAGCACCCACAACCAGGGCTGGATTTCCAAAAGACCTCCGCACCCAAAATGCTGAGTTGTTTTGAAAAACTGGCTCTTAGTTAGGTACCTAAATAAGTGCTGAGCTCCTATGAAAATCTAGTCCATTGTCCGTTATGTGCATATTTCTGAGAAAGACAGCCAGAGCTCTATATAATGGTTGTATGCGTTTTTTTCTTTTTCTTTTTTTTTTAGTACGTGTAAGTTTGTTCCCTGGACAATGTGATTTAAACAACCAATGTATTGGTTGGAATGGTAGGAGCTTTCCATTCTGAAGCTAAGGCCGCTCCAAGCAGGGGCGGCTCCAGGCACCAGCACAGCAAGTGCGTGCCTGGGGCGGCAAGCCGTGGGGGGGGCGGCGTGCCGCTTCCCGTGAGGGCGGCAGTCAGGCAGCCTTCGGTGGCATGCCTGCGGAAGGTCCGCCGGTCCCGCGGGTTCAGTGGCAATTCGGCGGCAGGTACGCCGAAGGTGCGGGACCGGCAGATCACCCGCAGAAACGCCGCCGAATCCGCGTAACCAGCGGACCTCCCACAGGCGTGACGTCGAAGACAGCCTGACTGCCGTGCTTGGGGCGGCAAAAAACATAGAGCTGCCCCTGGCTCCAAGCAAACTGTAGATTCAAAGGGCCAGATTCTGATGTTAGTTACTCCTGCACAAATCTGGAGTAATTCTACTGACTTCAGTGGTTTCTCTAAATTTACACCATATACTGGAGAGTGGAATCTGGTCCCAAACAGCTGGTTTGAAATAATTACAGAGCGTGTCTGTAATGTGGCGTTTGTGTCATTTTTGGAAGAAACAATATTTCATGTAATAATTACCAAGTTACTTGGCTACAGAATCCATTCGAATCACTGATCTGTGTTTGCACTGTAACCAACTTGCTTAACCTCTTAAGGAACCTTGTGGCCGTGCTGAATCCAGCTGCTGAAATGAAGGGGAATTTGGGTCAGAGACAGGGAGATAAAGAAAACACCATCCTTCATCTGGAAATCTGCATGTTGAAATGATTAGACAGAATGGGGAGCGTTGACTCAGAACATATTTGCTTTTCAGGGCTTATACCCAGTTATTCCCATGTTTTATATGGAATGGGGGGAGGCCTCTAAGTTTATCTCCTTGACTTAAAACAGAAATGTCTTAGAGTCCCGCTCGAGGGTCAGCATTTGTTAAAAAGAGTCCTTGCCCCCAGAGAGCTTGCAATCTAGTCTCTTATCACACTAGAGGTGAATAGGGTTCCAAAAAGACGGGGGAGGTGGGGGGGCAGGTTATTAGCCCTGTGACTTGAACTCAGATCCCACACAGATCCCAGGCCAGCAAATCTTTGCTGTCATTAAGTAAATTTCTGGGTATTTAAGGATATTAATTAACATTATTATTTGCAGAGAAGTACATGATTTTTTGAACCAGGATTGAACAGCATGGTGGCAGAAATTCAGTTGTTTTGAATATTTATTAATTAAATAGAGGGATTAAACATCCACGATGCCCCAATTAACTGTAATTAGTGCAGACAAAGCTAGTCTTTGAGCAGCTGTAGTTTCCTTCCTTATATACAGGCAAAGGATGGTTCAGATACTACCATGATGATCATGATATAGCTTGACTAGATGCAAAGAGAAGTTAACGGATAAGACCGGAAGTCAGGATATCTGGGTTCTATCCAGTCTCCATACACTTTCCAAGTGACTCAGGGTCTGATCTTGCCATGTTCTGCATCCCCTCACAAGCTGCTGAGCAGCTATAGGAGCTGAAGGAACCCACCCATCAGGATATGGCCCTTCACCTCTCTGTGCCTCTGTTTCTCCATCTGTAAAATGGGTATAATACTACTGCCCCCATCTCACAGGGCGTTGTGGGACTCACTGAATGCTTTAAAGTGCTTTGAGACCCTGCGATGGACGGCTACAGAAATGCTAAGGGTGATTATGAACTTTGTTATTTAAAAGCTAGCAGTTTTCTGTCAGCTGGCAGGAGCTGAGTGGAGAAGTGAGACTATCAGTCACACTGCGGTGTCCCTACGACCCTGAGCACTACGCTGTGGAGAAGCTGTGGTGCAGACATGAAGTAATACAGTGTCTCAACCTCATGGGCTGTCAGGGGAATGCCAGCAATGAGCACCAGGGCTGAGCAGCCGTTCGAGAAAGCAGGGAAAACAGAATATTCCCTGTCATGATGACGGGACACCTAGAGAATGCCACAGAGTTTGATGGGTGTCGGGGCAGTGTCCTGATATTAAATGTCACGATAAACATCTCCAGTGGTAAAAGATTGTTCAGCTGGTAGCTAAATAATGGCTATACCTTCACTCCAGCCTACTACAGGACAAAGAGCTCATCTGCCTGTCTGTTTAGGTTCTCATACCGGTCTCATCACCATAGTCTCTTCAATGCTACTTCTGCCCGTCAGGAGTAAGCATTTTAGGAGAAATTTGCAATCTGTGGGGCCTGATACTCTGTTGCCCTGCATCTTCGGCCTGATTCTTGTTGCATTAAGGACCCTTAACAAGGTTCTGCCAGTGTAAAGGGGCTTTAAAGAGCTCAGTTCTGTCCCTGGTGGCATTATTCACAGTGTATGTCTGTCCTGCAATCACAAAGTATGATTGCAGCTTGCCCGAGCTAGCTTTAATCTTGATAGCTTGTGTCTCTCTCTTACCAACAGAAGTTGGTGCAATAAAAGATATTACCTTGCCCACCTTGTCCCTGGGTCATTACTCAGTGGCTAGCCTGCGCTGAAGCCCATGACTGTAGTACAAATAAACTCATGAATGCTTTATCTGGCATGTAGTGCCACTGAGAGCAAGGCTGGGTGTTTGCTCCCAGAGGTGGATGCTAATGAGCCGAACAGGCTTACCCTCTCGCTGGTAGGAGTCAGTGTGTATGGAAAGTTTCCCCTGCTGCTGCTCACACTATCCCAGACTAGGGGCTAAAAAAAGCCTCCAGAACTGTCTGTCTGCCACCTCCAGCACCAAATGCAGTGGTTCAAGCACTGACACGACACTTGTCTTCTTGGAAAATCAGCTGATACCAACCAATGCCTCAGCTCTGACCAGGGCCGGCTCTAGGATTTTTGCCGCCCAAAGCAAAAACAATTTTGGCCGCCCCCGTTTTTTAATTACCCCACCCCCGGCCCCGCCTCAACTCCGCCCCTTCCCCAAATCCCCAGCCCTGCCTCCTCCCCCCAGGCTCTCAAGCCTGGGAGGGAGGGCGAGTAGCGGCGCGCGAGCGGCAGCGGAGGTGAGCTAGGGCGACCGGGGCACATTTTTAGGGGCGGCATTCTGGCGCCGGCCGTGCCGCCCCTAAAAATGTGCCGCCCCAAGCACCAGCTTGTTTTGCTGGTGCCTAGAGCCGGCCCTGGCTCTGACAGGTCTCAGAATAGCAGCCGTGTTAGTCTGTATCCGCAAAAAGAACAGGAGTACTTGTGGCACCTTAGAGACTAACAAATTTATTAGAGCATAAGCTTTCGTGGGCTACAGTCCACTTCATCGGATGCATAGAATGGAACATCTAGTAAGGAGATATATATATACACATACAGAGAATATGAAAAGGTGGGAGTTGCCCTACCAACTCTAAGAGGCTAATTAATTAAGACGAGCTATTATCAGCAGGAGAGAAAAAACTTTTTGTCAGCTCTGACAGTGCTCCAGAAAAAGGCTGCAGAGGACCAGAGGGGATCGAACAGGCCTCCTCCCACTTGAATGTCTGTGTTTGCTTCCCTGAGGTACCAAAGAGGGTAGTTTATCACTCCCTGCCTGGCTCGCTTCCTGCCTGTTTGATCAGATAGGCTGAGTCAGCCCTGCCACTGCTTTTCCGGGGTTGTTGACCTACAGAGTGATTTTAGCTGAGTGCGTTGGTGTCTCTGGAGCCTGGGCACACTGAGGTGTGTGGGCCCTTTCCTCTCTCGGGGAGATGCTCCTGAGCCATCCCAGCTTGTCTAGATGTGCAACACCGACAGCAGGTACGAAGCTGCTTCAGACCCTGCCCGTATTTTGGGACACGAGTCGGTGGTTTCAGAACTGTAAACTGAGTCTGATTGGCACAAATGGGATCCCCTCACCTCCATGAGCTCCCAAATTCACCCCTGTTGTTTTGTACTTGAAAGGCTTAGCCAGTAAATATAGGATGGGATTGACTCCCTGACCTTGTTCCTGGTGTTTCCATGAGTGCAAAGCAGGTACAAGACACCATAGGCCCCGACTCCGTGGGTGCTCATCCCACATCCTTTTCCCTCACTGAAGGAGTGACATATGTAGAACCTCAAAGAAGGACTCCATAGTCCATTACAGTCCACTGACATTTCCCATTCTAACAGCACCAAGCTGTCCCTCTTTGTCCAATGTCACTCTTGATGGTGATATGTCTTCGTACTGTCCCAAAGCTGCCTAGAAATCAATCAGATGCATCACAGATTCACACAATGTAACACTCCCTCCTGTTCCAATAGTGCACTTGCTCTCACTTGGCCAGATCCCCTAATGGTGTAAACAGGTGCAGTTCCACTCAAGTATCCAATTGTAAGTCCACAATTAAGGTTCCTGACAGGGTAAATAGTTGGCTATAGAAAAATAATTAAATTGTTTCTCCAATACCTCCCCCCCACACACACACACTTCATTTTTATTCTTAATTATCAAGGCACCAAGGAATAACTCACATGGAACATATTCAGACATGAGAAAATATGCCCTGCTGCACTCAGGATAGAGGATGATTTTGCCACATATATGAATCATTCCAATGCCCATGAACATCACCCATTGTGTGCAGCCCTCACCCGACCAAGAGCAACACTCACCTAGTAGGGAATGATGATCTTGGAGTAAAACCACAGGAGTGGGAGTTGGGAGATCCAAACTACTCGCAGCTCAGTCACGGGCACACTGTGACTGTGGGCGAGACACTTCACCCCCTCTGTACCTCAGTTTCCCTACCTCACGGAGGAGCCAAGCTCGACAATGTTTGTGTCTTAAGATCCTCACACTGGTGATGGTAAAGTATGATTAGTGATTGTGTTTAGATGACATACAATAAATATCAGGAACAGAGATCTCTGAAAACTATGGTATTCAGTTATCGTAGTGATGAATGCTCTATAGGAATTACAAAGACTACAATGGTATTATCACTGTTAACTTGTAGCAGGTTCAGATTGATCCTTTGCGGCACCTAACTTTGCTGTTGTGTAAATAATTATTTCCAGCTGCTTCTCTGGGTTGGCTGTGGGCCAAAACTCAGCTGGTGTAAATCAGCATCGCACCATTTAAAGTGCTGTTTTACACTGGCTGAGTTTTGGCCCTTTATCTACAAGCCTTAGCAATCCAAGCTTTGCCATGGTACATGTCAAGATGCCAGCTGTAAGGGAGAGCCTAGAAGGAATCACAGCCACACCTACAGGGACTGTAATTTGCCTTGTGGTTCCTTCTTGTATTGAAAATTAGGAAAAATAGGAATATCTGTGTTTGGATAGTTATTTTTTCCTTTCACCCATTGAATCTATTGTACATTTTTAAATGCTCTGATGTAGCTTCTTGGAATAAAAGCGTATTTCTGTTGTCTCTCAGGTGTGCTAATGTGCAGAGTCTGGTACAATTTTCTGTTGTTGTGAACACTTTGTCATTCTGAGACCTGGTAAGCCAGATCCTTAGCTGGCGAGAATTGATGTGATTCTATTGACTTCAAGGGAGCTGCATTGATTGACACTGGCTGAGGATCTGGTCCTTTTAGTGAATTTGCTGGGGAGAGGTTCCAGATTAACAGCAGCCCTGGAGAGCAAAACCTTCTCCCTCTTCACCGAACAGGTGCAGCGTGGGCAACCTTCCCCATATTGCCCTGCCAAGATGCCTCCATCCTGCCTTGCAGACACTTTCTCTAGGGCCCAGCCAGTCTTCAGCCTCCCTGCAGAGACTGCCAATAAAGGTGCCAGCTATGGTGGTGAATATTTAATGTATCCACTCAGCTGGACTGAGGCTTCTAACTCTCCTCTAATGGCCCCTCACAAGGCTGGAGGGGATCAGTGCTGGCTTGGACTGGAGGCCAACTGGATGCAGTTTGAAAGAAGGGCTCTGCTATTAGATTCTGTGATGGGTAAGGGGCTGAGATTTGGGAGTGATGGTGCATGAATGCTGGCATGCTACTCATAAAGGCGTACGTGACCACAGAGCCCTTGATTCTTCAACCCTTATTTACAACAAGTAGCACTTACTCACACGAGTAAACCTGCCAGTAGGACCATTTATGGAGTAAGGTACTATGGCCTGGTCTAGGTCCACAGATGGAGTCAAAATATTTCTGCTGCATCAGAGAGCAGTGTGGTCCAGTGATTAGATCAATGGACTGAGCCTCTGGACACCTGAGTTGTGTGTCTAACTCTCTCATAGAAGGCTTTAAATGTCTCAGATGTGGGTTCTATTCCCAACTCTGCCACTGACTCTGCTGTGTGAGCATGGATGGTAGGGTGACCAGATGTCCTGATTTTATAGGGACAGTCCCGATTTTTGGGTCTTTTTCTTATATAGTCTCCTATTACACTCCACCCTCTGTCCCGATTTTTCACATTTGCTGTCTGGTCACCCTAGTGGATGGATCGCTTCCCCACTCTGTGCCTGTTTCCCCTTTCATCTGTTTTGTGTATGCACATTGTAAGCTCTTTCAGGCTGCAGCGCATAATAGGACTCCAATCTTGACTGAGGCCCCTGGGAGCTACTGGAATACATCTAATAATAAATAAAAGGCTGATTTACACTTGCTGAACATCTCTGTGTGTAGGAATACAGCTGGCAGATTTCCGCCCATAAAACAGTCATTTATTTCCCAGAGCAAGAAAGATGGACACACAGCATAGGCTTGAAATCAACAAGAGATGTCGATCCATTGCATTTAACTGTACAGCTACCACTCCACCCAGGGCCGGCTCCAGGTACCAGCTTACCAAGCAGGTGCTTGGGGCGGCCGCTCCGGAGAGGGGCGGCACGTCCAGCTGTTCGGCGGCAATTCGGCCGACGGTCCCTCACTCCCGCTCGGAGCGAAGGACCTCCCGCCGAATTGCCGCCGCAGATCGCGATCCCGGCTTTTTTGTTTGTTTGTTTGTTTTTGTTTGGCTGCTTGGGGCGGCCAAAACCCTGGAGCCGGCCCTGACTCCACCAACCCCAAACCAAACTGCCTTGAGCTCTTCTCTGCAAGCTTCAGAAGTTGGCAGTGAGACAAGGAGAAGCAGGGGGTGCAGGGTCTCGCAAGGGCTGTTTATTCTATTAGGCAACATGTATAAAGCCAGCAGCCCTGTGGAGATGTCTGATCAGCAGCCACTTCCTGTTACCGTTACACTGTTACAGTATTTTTTAATCAGTGGTCTAATCTTCAGCTGCATGAATTCCCCTCTCACACCTCCAGGGGAAAGGGATTGCTTCACAGGGCCAATAGAGGGACTAAAGCACAAACCAACGCAATTTATGTAAGTGGATTTAAAGCTGACACTGCCACCTCATTATCGACAGGACAGGTATAGTGATAGGCAATGGGGAACTGGTCTTCGATTCTAATCTGGGGAGTTCAGGGCTCAGCAATCCTTGGCGTTTTTAGCCAGCCATTTACTGCAGTGGTTTTGTGATATTACCTGGCTGGGAGTCACAAAACTCATTTCATATGGGCCACTAAACAGTCAGCAACTAGCAATAGCTTTTGGCCACTATGCCCTAGAGCTGGTTGAAAAGTTTAAACTGAATTTTTTCTTAGGAAAATGTGGCTTTGATCAAAATTCTCGGTGGGAAAATATCAATTGATTCTATTTTTTAATTTTCTGTCCAGAAAAATCTGAATGAAAAATGTTCATTTTGAATTGATATCAAGTCCAAATGTCGACTCAAAATGTTTTTGTTTTGAATCGACTGTGCAAAGCAAAAAAATTAGATTTAAAAGTCAGAAGGTTTTGTTCATTCAAAAATATCAAAACGTTTCTGGAATGAATTTGCTTGAATTTTTCATTTTGTGAAATGTTTGACATTTGGATTTTTTTCCTATCCTCATTCAGGATGAAAATCAATGCTGGACTGTCAGAAATTCCTGTAGGATGGAAAACCTGTTTTCCTACCAGTTCTACTACCAGCCCTGGGCTGGATTTGAACCCCTTATCTGACCAATCTAGATAGCTGGCTAGGTTATTGCACCATGCTCCTCACACAGGAAAGAGAGGCTGGTCTTGTGGTTAAGACACCAGACTGGGACTTAGGAGATTGGGGGCCCATCCATGGCTCTGCCACTGACTCCGGGTGAGACAGTGGACAAATCATTTAATTTCACCCTGGGACTCAGTTCCCCATCTGCAAAATAATCCTTCCTTTCTCCCCCTCTCTGTCTGTCTTGTCTATTTATACTGTACGTTTTTTCAGAGCAGGGACTGTTCCTTAGTATGTGTATTTACAGCACTTAACACAATGGGGCCCTGATCTTAGTTGGGGCCTTTAGGGGATCCTGGAATATGAGCAGTAATACCTAATATTCTTCATTATAGCATCTGACCTGGAAATGGAGTATGGGACTTTCCATTGCTAATCGTCTGCCAGCCCCTAATTTTGGTTTGAATTCAGCATCTATAAATGCTGCAGATAAGTGCACAATGAGGTTTATTTAATCCTATGGAGACTTTCAAATTAAGCAGATTCACAGCCACTGACCCTACCCCCTGCTTTCCATCTATTCCACAGAGGCAAACCTGTTCTTTTACGCTGCTTCTGAAATTCTTCTCGCCCACCCTGTGCTCTCCGCCCCTTTTCTCTTCCCTGACATCTCCCATCTTGTCTGCCATCTCCTCCCAGCCACCTGTCCCAATAAGATGGGGACCTACACAGTATTGGAAAGAAGGTGACTCAGCCCACATGAGTGGGCAGCCTCGGCTGAGCAGACACTGGGTCATTTGACAATTGTGACAAAGCCAGCAGGGAGCAGGCAAATGAGGGAAAACGCCGGGGGGGAAGCCAGACAAACTGAGCCAGTAGCAGGGATGGTCTCAACTCTAAATTAGAGCAAATAAATAAATACCAAAGGGCATGTTTCCTCCCCATGTAACTCAGAGCCCCCTCTTGCAGTTAGGTCCAGTGTTTAAAGGGAATCTGCACAGGGGAAGGAACATATGTTACATAACTGAGTTTGTGCCTGTTTGTTCCTTCTTTGTGATGGGTTAGGAAAGGTCCTGAGAATTTTTTAATTTTAATAATGTATCTTTTCCTCTAGAAATGCCAGGAAGGTCCAGTCTTGTGTTTTCTGGTTTCTGCTAGCACTTTCCTTGGAGGACCCCGGCATGTGGAATGAGAATCCCTAGACACAGGGCCAGCACTAGGTATGTGTACCGCTTCAGCCTTTCACAGCCCCAGGGGCGCCACCATCTTAACGCATGTTAATAATAATTAGTAATACATAGCTCCTATGTGGCACTCTTCATCAGAAGATCTCAAAGTGCTTCACAAAGGGAGGTGAGAATCATCATCCCCATTAAAATCTACACTGCCTTTTCTACACTAGGCTTTTAGAGTGCATTGGTTAGCACCTCTTAGTTAGCTGCGATGTTCTTAACAGCACCCCTTGAAATCCCAGTCTAGACAAAGCTCAGATGGGATGTACGTGGTGCAAGGCCCTCTCAGCTTGAATTGGAAGGTGCAGGGATGGTGAACCTTTAACAAAAGAGCTTTTCTTCCTATTGTTTATTCAAGCCTTTGAATTAAATAGATATTAACAACAATCCAAGACGCTTTAAACAGTCTGAATAATGATTCCTCCCCCACTCAGTTAATTAGGGTCACTTGCTTGGTGTGTGTGGCCTTGTCTAGACCAGGATAAAAGGGGTGTTGTTGGAACAGGTTGATTCACAGGTTCTAAATGATGTGCTTTAAAAGCCTAGTGTGGATAAGGCACATTGCCTTTAATGTGCACTACACTGGCCCAGTGAAACTCAAGAAAGCCTATGCTTCAACTCAGCCAGGTTAGCACATTGTGAAGCCTACACTGTCTTGTCTATGCCAGACCTCTAACCATGTTAGAATGGGTTAACATCATCCCCTTCAAATCCTAATCTAGACGAGGCTGGGACGTCCTCCTTGCTCGGGAGTGCTGAAGGAAAATGAACATAATCAAGGCCTGAATCTCTAATGTAAAACACAAGCATGTTTGCTTGCACCACTCCATTGCACCACTCCATTGGAGCAGTGTATATGGCATTGAAACCAAAGGGGCCAGTAATAAGGGCAAGATTTGGCTCTAGCTGTACATATAAGTTCCAGTTCAGCGAAGCATTTAAATGCAGGCTTCACTCTAAGGATTTGCTTAAGCACTCTGCTGAATTGAGACCGTACAGCAAAGCTTATTGACATCAATATAGTCTTTCCTGTGATTCCAGTGGGCTTTGGATCAGGCACATATCCTTTGATTGTTACATTCAGTCAACATTAGTAGTACAAGTTCCTTGCAAATCCTTGATTTCAGTGGGGCATCTTCCTTGAGCCAGAGCTACTAACAAGAATAAAGGCTTCACAAAATTGGCAGTGTTAATATGCTGAGGGCGGGGGGGCAGAAAGAACATAATGAGCAAAGCAAGCGCAGCTGCAGTCAATATCTCATTAGGTTTTATCTTTAAAATATATATTTAAATACATTTTGAAAATAATCTCTTCTATCTAACTATAACCATGTAAGCAAAGAAAACGCCTGCTAGTGAATTTTGGATTTGTGTCTTTCTTTGTAATTTCCTTTACACCGACTCACTTTTCAGATTGCTATCTGCTTCAGCATCATCTCCTGCACCGCAATAGGAAATGAACCATTTAAGAATGACAGCCATCTAAGAAGGATACTTCGGGGGATGCATCAGTTCAATAGGGGAGTGGAAAAAAAAGCAAGAAATGGACTTCTAGTCTGGTAGTTGCCTAACTCTTCCGGTAAGTAGAATTATATTGAAGATGGATTCAGAGGGACGTTGAATGGGATTCTCGAGAAATGTTTTGTTGATCAACTCTTGGATATTCTGTTCTGGGATCAAAATCATTTTCTGATCCGCAGTGCAGACGGAGCCTCTGTCTATCTCGTTTCTAAGGCTCCTCTCATCGTAGTCTCTAAAACCTGTCTCTGAATAGGAGACATTTGTTGTTAGTAATTATACATAAGCATTTATTTCATTTTAGTTATTCGATCATTTTAAAGCATTTATCTAAAACTGAACGCGCCCTTACAAAATTGAAAACACACAATGCCAATTAAATCTGGCTTGTAAACCTTAGTTACAAAGTTGAATTCTCTTGGATATTATGGCCAAAAGTTTCAAGCTGAGGGCCCCAGTGCAGCAGAGCGGATGTTTAACTTTATCCGTGTGCGTAAGTCCCACTAACTTGAATGGGATGTAAGCATTAACTTCAAGTTAAGCACATGTTTAAGTCTGTGAAGTTCAAAGGAGTATAAGGGAAGTGGGTGCCCGATTCCCATTAATTTGCAATGGAATTTGGGCACCTAATTAGCTTACACTAGGATTTTCAAAAGTGCCTACGGGCTTTGTTGAATCAGGACCTGAGTGCCAGATCCCCAAAGGTATTTAGGCGCCTATCCCCCAGTGAAATCAATGAGAGTAAGGTGCCTAAATACCTTTGAGGGTCTGGGTCTTAGTACCTAACATTAGGCTGTTAAGTCCACGTGTAGGCTTTAAATAAAAGAGGGGTGATTTTTTTCTGAGAGGCACTGAGTGCCCACGAATCCCATTGGGAGCTGCTGGTGCCCAGCACATTGAAAATCCAACCTCCTTTATTTAGGTGCCTAACTTTAGATGGGTTTAGGAGACTAACTTTCTGCACTCATGGTTTGTGGCTTTTATTTGTTACTTCGTCTTTTTTTAAATTGTATTTTTCAGATGCTTTTGGGGGCATTTAAAAAAAAAGATAAAATTATGAAAAACACATTTTAGGTTTATTATTATTATTTATTTAATGTATGTACTAATTGTGATGAATTAGTGGATTGCAGTAGTGCTCAGAAGTGCCAGTCAAGGATCAGGGCCCCCTTGAGAAGGGCAGTGGACACACACGCACACACACGGAGTTGTGTTTCTGCCCCACTCATGTAATGACTATTTTAACTTTTAAAACATGGCCAGTGAGGTTTATGCAGAGTGTAATGATTACGGTTTCCAGTTGTAGGTTAAAGTCAATAAAACTCCACCGAAGCAAACCTTGTGGAACAAGCCTTTGTAACCTATACACCAGAAAGACCCCACAAAATGTTCCTGTTTTTCAGTGTTGGGAATGGTTAGCAGAGGTGGCTGAGACACCCTAATGCTTTCCCACACCCTCTGGGATCACAGAGCTCTGGAGAGTGTTGTCGTCTTTTGGTAAAACTCATGGAAAACAGTCAGCTACATCTTGGTCCAAAGGCCCCAATTCGGTGAAGCATCCCTCTTCAGGGAGCACTCATTGGAGACAAAGTGTTTTCCTGATCTGGGGCCTCCCAGCCTGGGTGGGCAGATTTAGGTTAGTGGGGCTCACACTAGCATGCTAAAAATAACTATATAAACAGCGCGTTGAAGTTGTGGCTCAGGCTCTGAAGCCTGGTGTGGGGTGGGCTTCAGAGCCTCAGCTGCATCTTCAAAGTGCTGTCTAACACAGCTATTTTTAGAACTCTGGCATGAAGCCCCCCTAGCTTGAAGCTGTTGACCCGGGCTGGGAGGCTCGCTGTTGGAGATGGTATAGACATACCCAAAGAATGCCACAGTGGCACATGGCACTGGATCAATGCAGGAGCATTCTATGGAAGTCCCAACCCCTGGCAAAGAAAGCCAAATACGCCATTTTTTTAAAAGAACCCAAATTTGCATAATACTCTGCAAATTCTCTCATGCCTCATCCGGAGAAAAGCTCACTTGGTGTGTTATCACATCGTGCAGCTGAAAATTAGCAACCGAATATTTGCTCTCTCTCATTAGCAATGGTTAATTATGGGCCTTAGTCACATAATTGACCCACCAAAGTCAATGGGGCTGCTTATGTGAGTACAGACTACTCATGTGAGTAGAGGGTGCTTAATGGAGCTCTGGTTTTGCAACTCTTAGTCTGCATGTTTGAGGCCATAGTAGCCTTACTTTGGGATCTTTGGCTGCAAAGCACTATATAAGAGCTAGGTATTATTATTCGTTACTGAATAACTTAGGGCCCGAATTGCACCATTTGGACCAAGCACTGAGAGATGCTGAAGCCTGATAGTGCAATTTTATTCCCACTGAAGTCAATAGAATTGTCGCTGCTATGCACCTTTCAGGACCCATAGAGAAACATACTCTTCGGAATGACACTGATGTTCTTTGCAATCGGAAGTACCGCTGAAGTAAGAGTCTCTCATGCAGCAGGACCACAATTTGCAGTCAACAGAGCGTTGCATTGAAAATGCGTCATCTAGCCAAATGTTAAAATTGGATAAGAAGTAGTTTTCTCATTGGTGTCAAGTCCTTTTTACGAACCTCTCAATATATACTATGTAGAGAATCCCTTATAGAAACCTAATCCTGCTCCCGTGTCAGCTATCCTGGGGAGAATGTGAGATAGTGGCGGTCTAATGGAGGTAGACGCTGGGGGACAGGGGAATTACATTATTATTTACAGTTCTGTATTATCTGTGACTGTGACAAGTTTTTATTAAGCACCTGTTGCTGCAGGCCTTTGTTTTTCCCTCTAAAACATTTTTATTATGGCGATACATATAAAGTAAATTGGGGTAAGGCAAAGCATATGGGAAATAACTGCATGTACAGCAGGAGGGGACATTACAATGCAAAACAGGCGTGATGCATATCTGGATTCCTATCATGGCTACAACGAGATTCCCCTCCCAGGTCTTGCTCCAACTCCCACTGAAGTCAATGGAAAACCTCCCCTACAGGCCAAAGGGAGTTGTATTCTCCCCTTGGTTACCCCAGGGCAACCCAATGGGTTTGTCACAGAATGGAGCATTTGTTAGATAGGCCTAGGAACAACGCTTCATAAAAGATAGACCATGAATTAGAAATAAGAGGAAGGCCCTTTATTTGTTTATTTTCCTACAACTAATTTGTGCAGCTTTGGAAAAGTTCTACCAGGCTGATGCCCCTGTAGAAACCTAACGAGACAGAACCTTGGTTGGTGGAAATCGGCATTAAAGTCAATGGAACTGGCTGGGGTCTGGCCTAAGGATGATCATGTCTCCTCCTAACCCTACTTCTTCCCTCATTCAGGGTTGCCCAGAGGATTCAGGGGGCCTGGTGCAAAGCAATTTCGGGGGCCCCTGCCATAAAAAAAGTTGCAATACCATAGAATACTGTATTCTCGTGGGGGCCGCTGCGGGGCCTGGGGCAAATTGCCCCACTTATCCCCCCCACCCCCGCTCTGTGCGGCCCTGCCCTCATTTCCAGCACACAGTCCATTCCATTGCTATTTTTTTTTTATCCCCTTGCCACTCCGTTTATGTTAGTGCAGCATCGGTTTCTTTTCTTTGTTGCATCACTCTGCTTAGGCTGTTGCATTTTTTCTCCATCAGTTCTGTCCCCTTATTGCAGTTGGCTGGGAAGCATCACCCACTCAAGTCCACATAAGGTTCAGTGGATGGTAAGAAAGACTCATGGAAGCTGCTATTTGCCCAGTACAGCGCAGTGCCATTGCTAGCATTAATTGATCCCCTTATTGGTAGTTGATTTATGGGGGCAGGACGTAGGGCGTTCCATGAGGTATTGCATGGTTTTAACCTCTGTGGTTCAGGGCAGCTCCAGGGGAATGAAAGCCAAGAGGAGTGCAATAGACAGCCCAAGCTGGCACAGGACGGAGCTGTGTCTAGTGGTCAGAGCATGGGACGGGGAGTCAGGCATTCTGGGTTCCATTCCTGGCTCAGTCACGGGGCCCTTGTGTTGCTCTGGGCAAATTGCTCAGCCTCCCTGTTCCTGAGTTTCCCCACTGTTATGCCATATACACGTGCACAGTATTATTATTGTTTTATCGGAGCCTGGGGAACCCAGCCATGTTCCTTTGTGTGTTCATCTGGCCCTCTTTGCTATTAGGTCCCTGGATATCCCTCCCCTGTCTCTTTCTCTCTCCTTAGAAACCCTCAGCAACTTGTTCAGCATTTTTCGTGCCTGTGAAGACTCTCTGCTGGGAGGATTAGTCTCAGGTAAGCGCTGCATAAAACAGCTCTTCCTTTCGGTGCTCCCAACCGCGGTATGGAGCAGTGGCCATTAGTGCTGCTTATTCGAGGGAGAAACCTGCTATGCAAGGGAGTTGATGATCGATTTCCCCATGGAGTTGGGTGGTTGATTTTCTCCCCTGTAACCCGATCTGTAGAACTAGAAATGGGCTCCAGATTTTGAAAGCATTAAAATTCAAGAGTGTCCAGCCCCAAGGGCTTCGGACTCCTCTTTGCTCATTTTTAAGATCTCATTTTGGCTGTCACTGGGGCAACTATATATTCTTGCTGGGCAACCAGGTCTGATAGTCAGTTAGGCCAAGATTTTCAAAAGTGACTAGTGATTTTAGAGTGTCTCCATTTTTAGGAGCCCAATTTCTATCCTAGTCTATATAGATTCTTATGCCATGCTCATCACTGTCTTATTTGGGTGTCTTTCAACTTGAGATTCCAGAAAGTGCAGAGCACCCAAAATTGGATTTAGTTTGTCTCGAATTGGACCCCCAAAAGCTTGGCAACCTCAAACCACTGGTCACTGTTGAAAATCTTTGCCAAAGTCTTTGGGAAATCACCTTAAAAACGACGTCCTATCTGAAAGCATGTCAGCCCATCAGCACTTGGAAGATCTAACATAACCTGATTGTTTTCTCTCCCTTAGCATGTGTTTTTATTGGTGGATAAACATTCTCATCTCAGGTGTGACTTCTATCTTCTATGTTGTTCTCCTACTAGTGCTTTACATCAAGCTCAGCAGGAAAATAGGTAATTTCATCTCTTGTTGGTTTCATTTATAATGTGCTCCCATTCATCCCTGGTGTGAATCCATTTAAGGGAATGGGATGAATTTGGCCCAAGAGCCAACAAAAAGTAACTCTTTGGTTTGTTACGGGTCACAAACTGCTGAATTGCGACGGCTAGTCCTGGTTCATGAAATGCCAAGCACTCCAGGAGATGGGGGAGGAGAATGAACAGGGGTCCTTTTTAAACAAGTTCCAATGCGATTTGACAAACAGATGGATCAGCTCCTTAGCAGGTGTAAGTCGTAGTGCCATTGAAGTCATGCACTGAAGCCAAAGGAGCGACTTTGCTTTACACTAGCTGAGGTTCTGGCCCAGTGTCTGTGGAATGCAGGACAGGTGGGGCCCACTCAAGTAATGTATTTTGGGGGTAAAAAGCGAGTAGTGGCAGGGGTTAAAGAAGCAGCGTTTGGGTGGTTTTGCTGCAGCACAACATTACAACAGGACACTATGGGTATGTCTGCACGGCAGCGGGGGAGGTGGGATTTCCAACTCGGGAGACGTCTCGCTCTAGCTCTGCTTGGGCTAGTGCCTAAAAATAGCAGCATGGCTGTGGCGGCACTGAGTCAGCTTAGACACCAAGTACAGTCCCGCCCGATCGCCTGGGCATGTACTTAGGCCGCTTGCTTGAGTTGCCACCCATGCTGCTGAGGCCACTCTGCTAGTTTTAGGGCTTGTCTACACTAGTTGTCGACAAAACTTTTGTCTTCCGCGGGTAGTTAAAAAAGTCCCGTTCCCCCCCCCGGCAAAAGACAAAAGTTTTGCCGATGCAAGTGGCAGTGTGAACGTGGCTTTGTCCTGCCGACAAAGCTAATGCCGCTCGCGGGGCTGGAAGTATTTTGTCTGCAAATGTGCCGACCAAGTACCGAAAAAAGAGCGTTTACACGTGCTGACTTTTAGCGACAAGGCTGTGTCGACACAAGGCCTTGTCACTAAAAGCTGCGTGGTGTAGGCAAGCCCTTGGGTACTAGCACAAGCAGAGCTACTGAGTGTATGGCTACCAAGCTGAGAATTCTACCTCCCAGCTGCTATGTAGAAGTGCCCTGTGTTGTCATCACATACATACTAAGTAAGCTGAAATCCTGCCAGCCTTACTCACACGAATAGACCCACTGAAGTCAATGGGACAACTTGCATGAGTGAGACAAGCAGAATTTGGCCTGTAATGTCAGCTGTCTGACAGGACATATTACACATGAAATAGTCTATACTAGTCTATAATTACAGCTGTTTGAAAATTTGTCCTTTCACGGGAAATGTCAATGCTTCAAAATTATTTTCTGTTCCCAGTCAGAATGAAAAGTCAAAAATATTTTTACACAAATTGTGACATGAAAAACTCCAACAAGTTTTGCATCAGAAATGTTGAAATGGAAAATTCTGACACTTTGGATCAAAATAAAACAAGTCAATAGAGTGATGTTTGATTGTTTTTGTTTCAAAACAATTTTTTTTCTTTTGAATAGACATTTTAAAACAAAAAATGCCACTGCATTTCACCAAGTTGATTTGAAACATTTTTTGTTTCAAATCTCCCTGTTGGAATGTGGGAAATTTTCATCAAAGTCAACATTTGATTTTGATTAAACCACGTTTTCCAACGAGAAACATATTCATGCAAGCGCTGTATATAGTACATGTTCCAATCCGCCCTATTGCGTAATCTGATCTTGTATTTGTATAGATGGAGGTTCAGAAGCACAGTGAACCTTTCACCACAAGATATCTGAGTCCAAATCTGCTTTAGATCACAATTTGGTAGTTTCGGTAATTTCTCACTCATTTGTTCCCCTCAAAAATAAAATAGCCCACTGTGACTCTTACATTGTATGATATAAATGATTACTTCTGCTCAGGAGAGGCCCTCACAGGATTGGCATGAGATGTTCTAGGACTGGGTTATAGTGCTGTGGTGGATCCGTGTGTGAAAGTCCCAGGAGTGGAATAACAGAGGATGCTGGGATGTGGATTATGGGGCACTGGCAGATCTGGATGTGGGGAGCGCAGGACTGGAATAGATGGTGTACGTGTGTGTGTGGGGGGGGGACTTTCTCGAGCCAATACTGTCATTTGTAAGCACTGGGCACTTCTAGGAGGGACCAATTTTGTTTGTAGTTCAGTGCACCATCTCCTGTAATGCCCTGTACTGTGTGCTCCAGTGGGAGGCACAGAAATGACAACAAACAAGAAAACCACAAATGACCTAGCCCCTTGTGCATCATTATACCATAGCAGGAGGGATTTTTTTTATTGTCCCTGCCTAGTGATCAGCTCATGTCCTGAAGTGATGGCCCTTGTCGTGTTTTCCCTGCAGTAGCAGAAGTAATGAGCAAATCTGACTTTCCATTTCAGACAATCATTCCTGTAGCAATCAGGTGAGCAGCAGCAGCCCTTCTACAAAACCAGAACAACCCAACACTTGCCAGGCAGCAAATGAGGTTTTGAAAAGACCACGCATCCGGGGTAAGATTGCATCTTTGGGGCCAAATAATCAAGTCTCGGCTCAGTGGGTGCAGCCTGCAATCTTCAAATCTGTGCTTGCACCAGCTCCTCGGCTGTTGTAAATTGGCATAGCTTCATTGACTTCAGTGGCCCAACGCCAGTTGAAGCCGGCTGAATATCTGACCTCAGGTACTTGTTCCTGCAGACAGGTATTTGGAAACACAGGGCCGGATTCACCGCTGCATTTCACCTTATGTTGACACTTACACCCATGCTAAGGGAGTCTAACACGTTACTCCTCTGCTATGGTAGTGTGTTACACGCGTTTTGTACTCTTTTTGAAAATGATGAGTGACATAAGGTGTGGGTCCTGCATTCATATTTCTGTGTTTGAGAGGGGGGGGGGACAGTTTATTCGTTACACAACAATTTCTTCTTTAACTAGCTATGAAAATACTTTGCTATCAGCCTGATTCATTGCAAGGGATGAGCCTCTCTTTATATGTTAGCAGTAGAACTGGGCAGCAGCAAACACAACCTAGCTTTAGGACGGGGAATGAAGGACCTGTACAAGTGAGCTATATGCATTAGCAATTCACATCACCTCCTCCCTCCCCATTCCATTTGCCAGATGAGTTCTTCTCCATTCAGTCCTCCAGACAGGCAGATAAGGGCCTGTGACGCCAGCACTCTTCATGTTTTACATTTTTATACTAGAGGATATGATCATCGGGTGCCAGTAACACACTTAACATTTGAATTCCCTGATCAATGTTGCTGATGTACAATAATGCCTCGTGTCAGGCTGCAGGGCTGGGGGGTGGAGTTTCACTGCACATATTGGGAGAGGGCATTAAAAAAAATCAGTATGAAAAACAAAATTTCAAATTGCCAATTTAAAATCAACCATAATGCTGCAGAGTTGGAATATATTAAGGGCCTGGTTCTCATTTCTGTTAAGGACTTGTCTATGCGTGGAGTTATTCAGGGACTTCCTTAAGCAATATGGCTAATTTAAACAGGAACAAGGCACCCACACATGGAGTTAATCAGGAATAGCTCCATGTGTAGACAAGCCTGAAGGCCCCTTTACACCCCATCTGGCAGCCTAAGGATGGGGGACTCTATCCTGGAAAGCAATGACTGTGCAAATCATTTGGGGGTTGTGGTAGATAGTCAGTGGAACATGAACTCCCACTTGGATGCTGCAGTCAAAAGAGCTAATGTGATCCTGGGATGCATAAACCGGGAAATCTCGAGTATGAGTAGAGAGGTTATTTTATGGCTGTATTTGGCCCTGGTGTGGCCACTGGTGGGATACTGTATCCCGTTCTGGTGCCCACAATTCAAAAAGAAAGTTGATAAATTGGAAAGGGTTCAGAGAAGAGCCATGAGAATGATTAAAGGTTTGGAAAATATGCCTTCTAGTGATAGACTCCAAGTGCACAATCTATTTAGCGTCACAAAGAGAAGCTTAAGGTGTGGTTTGATTACAGTCTACAAGTATCTCCATGGAGAACAAATATTTTTAATAATGGGCTCTTTAATCTAGCAGAGAAAGATAGAACATGATCCAATAGCTGGAAGCCGAAGCTAGCCAAGTTCAAACTGGAAATGAGATGTAAATGTTTAACATTCAGAGAGATTAACTCTTGAGACAATTTACCAGGGATCGTGGTGGATTCTCCATCCCTGACCATTGCTAAATCAAGATTGGATATTTTTCTAAAATACATGTTTAGGAAAGACTTTGAGGAAGTTCAATGGCCTGTGTTATGCAAGCAGTCCCTTCTGACCTCAGAATCCATGAAACTATATAAAGGGGCCATATGCCCATTTTAAGGCCCCTTTATAGTGCCAGGGTGGTGTAAAGAGGCATTAGTGTAAATGAGAATCACATCCTGACAATTAAAGGGCCCAACACTGCCCCCCCCCCCCCCCCCCCCCCCCCCCGGGAGTTAATGGGAGCTTTGCCAAGAAATTAAGATAGCAAGATTGGGCCCCATTTTGGACTCATGACTGGAACCCCCAAGAGACAAGAAAATGGAATTGTGCATTATTGTTTGAGAAATAGTGCCATGTGCATAGACAAACACCATATGAGAGAGAGAGAAAGAGATCCTCTATCTACTGCTCACCCCCTTTTCCCGTCCATCTCTTCTCCCTGCCCATTTTCTAACTTACAGTTATTAGAGGTACAAATGTTTACACTTTTTTTTTTTTAAGGTGACAGTGGCACTTCCTCAGACAGCTCTGAGAGCTCAGACAGCAGCCCTTCCATTAGGCAGGTAATGGAATTGCACCGACCTCATGCTTTATTTATTTATTTATATTATTTATTCTTTTAATGTAGACATAATGTTTACCCTGAACCAGGTCTAGGCCCCATTTTATTAGATGCTGCTGTCCAGACACTTGAGACTAGATTTCCCAAGAGCTCAGCGGCACCCAGCATGATGAGCTCCCCTGAAAATCGCCCCACTTATTTGGTGCACAAATAGGAGCTGAACTCTCGTGGAAATCTGGCCTACAGTAAGAGACAATCCCTGCCCCACAGGACTTCAGCCTAACTCCCAGCTTCGGCGCCGTTCAGCAGACTGCCAAGGGAAAGGTGTGGGCATCAGGACTTAAAGAGAAGAGAGATAAAATGGGAGTGGGACTATTGCAGAGGGTACAGCTGGCCAGATTAGATGACACACATGCAATTTTTCCTGGTCCTACTGATTGATGATGTCCTCCCCAGGTTTAGACTTTAGAACATTGGCTCTCAGATGATGGTGCTTTCTGCAGAGCTCTTCCTGGTCGGGGAGGAAACATGAGAAACAAGCAGGGCAGGACTGAGGTGCTGGGGTGCGGAGGGTGCCAACAAGAGCATGCATATTTCCTGCAGTTTAGGGTTACTCAGATCCAGGACTCCAGAATCCATCTTGTGTATGTGCGATGGGGAGTGTGTGTGTGTGTGTGTGTGTGTGTGTGTGTGTGTGTGAAAAACACTGAAAAGCAACACTGAGATGAGAATGTTCATGATCTCAGTGCCATCTGCAGTATTGACAGCTGTTGCTGCTGACCCAAAATCAAACTGCTGGCAGACATGGCAGCAAAATCCCAAGCAAACTCACTTCATTTTCCTGCTAAAATAGTAAGTGAAATCACTAAGATTTGAACGGCAGTTGTTCTCTGTGGTATGCAAATCTGTCTGACTATAGATAAATGTACACACGGGTGGGATTTGTGTAGTGAGCTTAGAGGTCGTAGGACCCACTGAAGTGTGCCATGCCACTATGATTGAACCAGAGCTGATCATGGCTGTGAAGACCAGACTGAATTCTAGTCTGGTTTCTATTTGTCATATCCTAGTGTCCTCGGTCAGAAGAAGGGGTCAACTACACATCCCTGGTCTTCCAAACTACCGGTCGCAGTGCAAGCACTGCAGGGGACTATGAGAACATGAAGATGGGAGCAGACTATGTCAACGTGGATCCCCAAAAAAGGAAGGTGGATTTCTGGACCTGCTCGAGCCCTGTATCTTCCAATCCTGTAGAATATACTGAAGTGAAATTGTGATTATTGAGATGCTATTAACTAAGTTTTCCTTAGGAACGTCAGAATTGCCACAGCAGGTCAAATCAGTGATCCGTCCTTAGTCAGTATCCTGTATCCTGTCTCTGCACATTTCACATGGGTCACTGTCAACCTGTTCATATAGGTATGTTCCTCCTAATCCTCGTCAATTAGTGGCTGTCATGTCCTGAAGCATGAAGCTTTATATTCCTTACAACATTTTGTTCTGCCTAATGTAACTGTGCATGTTCTTGTTATCCATACAAAGGTCTCTTCCTTTCTGAATCCTACAAAGCTCTTGGCTGTGTTGATACAATGCAGCAGTGAGTTCCACTGGTTATTCACAGCTTGTGTAAAAACAGCATTTCCGTTTCTCAGAGACAAACGTGCCTTTCCATTTCATTGGCTTCCCCTTGTTCTCACGTTAGAGGAGAGAGTAATTAAGAAAATATAATAGGGGGCCAAATCCTCAGCTAGTATAAAACCTAATTCAACTTCACTGGAGCTACACCAACTGAACTGGCCCTTTGATTTGGCTTGTGTTTTATTTGCTTGATGTCAATTAATTAAAAAACCCAACTTTTTAAATGTTTAAATATATTTCCTGGATCGCCTTTGTCTTTTCCCTTGACCAACGCTGACTTTTTTTTTTCCTCCCTTCCTCTTTTTTAATTTTTTTAAAAGCTCTTCATAGTGTTTGAGTGACAGTTCCCTGGGCACTTCTGCAGGCAATCAGACCCAGTCACAAGGCAGGGGCTCGCTTTTCTGAAGATGATTTGCCTGCGACGTTCTTTAGCTGAGGACAGTCATGTTCGTCAGGGGTACCCAGGGTTGTGAGGCACCTCTCCACCACTTGTCGGGTGTGTGAGAGAGTCTTTTCTGTGCCTGCTGTGGAACAGTTCCCCGCAACCACTAGCTTGCAGCAGCACAAGTGCTACCTTCCAGGCCTCCACAGGCCTTGCAGTCTCTGTACAGGTAGTGATAGGCACACACCAGCCCCTGCGTCCTCGGCGTATCCCTGCAGAGTCCAGCGCCTTACCATTGAAGGAGAAGGCTCTCCCAAAGGGAGAAGGCTGCTGTTCCTTTTGGAACAGCACATACCAGCTTGTAAGCCTTAAGCAAAGTGGTGATCCTCAGTTAACACCAGAGCACGAAGGTATTGTGGTGGTGAAAACAAGAATAAGTTGATGATCAAAGAGCAGAAATTCAAATGACCATGCGTCAGACTGTTGGGAACAAATGGTTATGTATAAAACAAAATCATAACGCACTTCCTGGACACTGAACTTAACTAACAAACTATCCTCTTGGTAATATCTCTTATTTCCTCCCCCACCTTGTCTCTAATATCCTGGGGCCGACATGGCTACAACAACACTGCATGCAAATTATTCTCCTGTCCAAAGAAGCTTATCTAACCTAACATTCTCTGCCAAACCTGGGCAACCCCTCTTTCATGAAGCAAACTTGCTGTCCAATTACTTCTTTGGCTCCCCCTGCCCCGCTGTAGTACAGCAAACCTTAGATCTGCAACTTGAGGGAGTTCTCCCCCCACTCCCTTATTTGCTTCTTGCTGTTATTTTTCTCCCTTTGAAGTTTTTCCGATCCTTCATTAACAGTCAGTTCAGACTGGTGAGAAGAGATCCCTTGTGAACTATACAATACATAATTTGCATGTAACAACCAGCTAGATCAGGGAGGGGGGACCTACAGCCCGCAGGCCGGATCCGACCTGCTGCTTCATTTCATCCAGGCCATGGCAAGTCTCTGCACTATGGGCCGGAAACCCCGGGCCTCGCCCTCCCACCCCCGTGGGGCTAGAGCCACGAGCACCGGCTTGCCCCGCTGCGGGGGGAAGCTGGGGTTCACAGGCTGTTAAAAATCTGGTCGGCTCTGCACAGCTCCTGGAAGAGACTGGCATACCCCTGCAGCCCCTAGGATCAGAGATGATCAGGGAAGCTCCACGCACTGCCCCCAGTTTAAATTTCAAGATGCAGTATGAGAACGGAAGGGTTTAAGGTTCAGTCCTGCGCTATTTGTCTTGCAATAATGTTCTGGCCTTCTCACTCCATGAAAATGAAATTCCACCTACATTTTCTGTGAGCCTTTCCTAATCCTGTCCCAAAACACCACCTCAGCCTCCACAGCAATTTCCAGCCTGCAGCTTTGATCCCAGACTGTCTCGCAATTACCTTTCTGAGCAGAGGAGCCCTGATTCTGAAATGTCAGGAGTAATGTCAGAGCCAGGATTTAATGACACGCTTGACAGTCCGTGGGCACAAAATGTACTTGAACACACAGAATCCTATCACTCGGCTTCCCTGCAGGCGCCTGGCTTTGGTGTGCTGTTTTGTAGGGCGCTGGCCCCTGCCAGATGTAGGGTGAGGGATTTGCTGGACCTATGCTTTGATCTGGTATGGCAAATGCTTGGGGCCTGAATGACCGTTCCCCTATAGTTTGTGTAGTCACTTATACCAGTGCAAAGCATACGTGACAACAGCAGGTGCAAGGCAGTGGAGAATCAGGCTGTTGGTTTCTGTGTGTAATAGATTTCTCTATGGATTATAGTCAATTTCAATGTCAATATATGAAATTCAAGAGGCAAGGTCTATGCGTGATTTAAGTGCCACTTAAGTTTAAAGTAGTGCAGAGACTTTGTGCTGCACTGGGATGATGCCGAGTAATGAAAGCAGTTCCAGCCTGATAACATCGGTCCTGCTCCTGTGGGGCTACACCTCCCCTACAAAGTGCCAAACACCCACAACTCCTGTTAACTTGAATAGGAGTCCAGGGTACTTAGCACCTCACAGGATCAGGCCTATTGCGTATGGGCCTAAGCCAGAACACTGGCATGTTAGGTGGGGCTGGAACTGAGCCTCCCAGGTTAAGCCTCTCTCTAACTTCCTGCCCATAGTGGTTGTTCGGCCAATTGATTTTGCAGAAGTACATTAATAATCAAGACACGCTTCATCAAAGGGAACTTGTATCTGCAGCAGCGTCTCTGAGCTCTCCAGGGACTGAGCAAGGCTGCCAGCGAGTGGCTTATATTCATTTGCCTGCTGCACAAACCAATGAGCTGATTTTGTAGTGATTTCCCAAGTCCTCCTCCTGTTCCCGTTCAGGTCCATGGGAGCTGTGCCATTCGCTTGGAATGCAATGAGAACCGGCCGTGATGGCGTCTACAGCAGCAGTGTGAAATGTGTTTTGATTCAAAGCCGCCCAGGTCTTTTTTCTGTCAAGTCAAATTAGAAACAGATAAAGCACGAGAGACTTTTGAAATCAGTGGCTTTTAGAAGCACCTGCATCGCTACGTCCAAATAGGAGCTCTGCTCCCTCATCCTATTGCTTTATATGAAAGCAGAAGTTTTGTTCAAGATCCATTTGCACCTGCCATTTATTCCCCGCTCAAAGCATATCACCCTCCTCTCTGAGCTACTGACTGCAAAGGAGCCGTGGCTGTGTACTCACTAGATCGATCCTGTATTGCTTTAGCACCCAAAAGGCTTGGTCTTCAGTTACACGGTGTTGCCAGCTCTTGTGATTTTTACCACAAATCTCACCATTTTTAGTGATTTTTCTTAAAGCCCCAGCTGCTGGAACCATGGTGTTTTCTGAGACTAGTATTAATACCTAGTGCTTTTCATCAGGAGATCTCAAAGCACTTTATAAAGAACATTAGTATCCTTCATCGTCCTCATTTTACAGATGGGGAAGCTGGGGCACAGGGATAGGGTGTGACTTGCCCATGGTCACCCAGCCAAACGGGTCTAATATACAAGCTTTGAACCCCAGTCTCTTGAATTCCTGACCAGCGCTCTAGTCGCTAGGCCACCCTTTCATTTTAAAAAGTACATTTCTAGCCCTCGTGGTTGCGGAGGGACGCTTGAAAATGTGAACCAAGTGCGACCTAAAGGGGCAGAAACCAGCAAAGAAAAAGGTTCCATCCTTTATTTTTTTTTCAAAGTCTCATGATTTGGGGGAGCGGACTCGTGCTCTTGGAACATTTGGGGGTGGCAGTACTGCTTGTTCAGGCAGAGGAAAGGGGTCTAGCAGGGTGAGTAAATTCACGCTCACTTTAAAGCCTCTTTACGCTGACGGAGTGATGCAAAGCGGCCTTTGTGTCAAGGAGAATCAGATCCCTTGTGTTTTTCTAGACTCCAAGAACAGCCATAGGCTTCTGGGACCAGATCCTCTGTTGGTGAAAATTTGGGATAATTCCATTAACTTCAATGGAACTATGCTGATTTATACCAGCAGAGGACCTGGCTCTCAGCTGAAAATGGCTTTTGTTTTAGAGGAAGGAAAAAAAGCAACAAGAAAGAACACCAAGAAAAGGCCCCAGCAGAGAGCACAGCATGTAGGTCTCTTGGCTGTAACAGGCTGCAGCAGCTCTGAGAAGAAAACAGCTGGGTTCCTGCAGACAAGCAGCATGCTTAGCAATGTAAAGGGGCAGTGCCCAGGAAACTAAGGGATCAGTTTTGTAAGGATATGCACCAGAGACGCTCATGGGAATGTTGAGTGCACAAGGAATGCAGGGAGTAAGTAGGAAATCAATAAGAAGAAGAATCTGAAGTCTATGTAAACCCGGTGGCCTGAAGCTGGCGAGGGTAAGGAGCATTCTACTCCCACCTGTTGGCAAACAGCAGGCAGAACAGCCAGCGAGCTGCTGTATTTGTATAAGCGATTTATCCAGAACTCCAGCTGGAGAGAAGCTCCAGAGGGGGAGGAAATCTCTGCCCTCATTTATTTGTGAACAGGGGGAAGTGCAACTACAGACATCTTCTTTTGCATAAGCTTTCTAGCCAGAATTCCTCCAGTGACACTTTGGGAGCAGCAAGCTCAGAACGGGATAGGTAATGGAACTGGCTTAAAAGAAGATCCAGGTGAAAACGGTTCTTAATTTGTTTCAAGGACTTTGTTTGAGGATTCCGTGTCCTCTTGATTTTCCTTTCCTGGGGATCATGTGTGGTTGAGAGGACTTTATGGTAAGACAAGAGACATGGCTAGCTTTTCTGCGGGGTGCAATGCAGCGAGGGCTCTTTTCTGAAGCTGCAGAGGACCTCAGCACAGCTAAATAAAGCTGAAGTCATTACATCTTAGGTAGTGGAGCCTTAGGACAGAACCAAGCAGCATTTTCCAGGGGGCTGGAAACAATTCTGCTCAAGTGCCCCTTGAGACTCTGAAACTGTGACCCACCTCACTGACTCCAAACTGTGTTTAACAGATGGGGAAGGGATATAGCAGGGGTTCTCAAACTGGGGGGTCGGGACCCCTCAGGGGGTCACCAGGTTATTTCATGGGGGGGTCACGAGCTGTCAACCTTCACCCCAAACCCCGCTTTGCCTCCAGCATTTATAATGGTGTTAAATATATAAAAAAGTGTTTTTAATTTATGGGGGGGGGGTCGCACTCAGAGACTTGCTATGTGAAAGGGGTCACCAGTAAAAAAGTTTGAGAGCTGCTGGGATATAGCAAAGGCTATTGGCCTGTAGGCAGGAGCGGCGCCAGGGGTTTTGCCGCCCTAGGCAGCAGCGCTCCTCCTCTGAGCATTCGGCGGCGGGGGTCCTTCCACTCCGCGTCTTTGGGGCACTTCGGCAGCGGGTCCCAGAGCGAGTGAAGGACCCGCCACCGAATTTCCAACAAAGACCCGGAGCGGAAGGACCCCCCGCCACCGAATTTCCGCCAAGGGCAGCCAAAATGCCACCCCCCAAATCCTGCCGCCCTAGGCGACCGCCTAGGGTCGGCTAGTGGAAACGCCGGCCCTGCCTGTAGGGCATTTACACCAGCATGTGGGGTTAGTAAACTACTGCTCAGGTCACTGTGGGAGAGTGTTTGACTTCGCATATATATCATTGAACTATATTGCTCCTGTGTTTTCCTGGATTGATGCTGTGTTCTCTTTCCCCCAGTGAAGTTTTCCTTGTTTCATTCACAGACTCAGTGGTTTCGAGTGGGGAAGTATTGCCTGTCAAAGGCTTCCAGGGGAGGTATTTCGTGATCTCTGAAATTCTGAGTGAGGGCTTGAGCTGATGATGGTTGATAGTTTCAAGAGGGGCCTTGTATTCATTTAGAAAGGCCAGCGGTATTGATATAACCCAGTCACTGCCCTGCATTAAACAGTTTCAAACAAGATTTGGGGTCTGATATGCTCAGTCTGCTTAGTATCATGGCAAACACACCATTACAAGTCCTTTTACGCTTTTATTAAAGATACAGACAAACCCGAGCCGCACCTTTAAAGCTCTGAGAACTAGTGTGCACCCCACTAGCCTGATTCTGTCCACCAGGGCTGGGAGATTTACCCGGAAGGGGCAGGACATGCTTTTCCCCAGGTGATGCTCTGCAGGAAGGCCCTGATTCAGCCCAGCAGTTAAGCAGAGCCTTAACTTTAAGAAGGTGCTAGCATCCTAGTAGCAAAGCCCCTAAGCACATGCTTAACTTCAGAAGATAAACGTGTTCTTTGGTGAATGTGTGAATGGAGTTAAATGCTCTGCTGAATGGAGGCCTAAATAACGCCACACTAGGGCTCTGTCTGCCACGTAACACAGTTGCCTTGAGTAACACGTAAGGAATAAATACCAAATGCTCATGGAAAACCTATTGGTTAGCAAGTGACTGCTGAAAATGCGGCATGTTGCCACCTCTTCTATTCTGTGCCACTTAGAATTTGGCAAGCAATAAAGCGAAACAATAAAAGCTTTCGAAGACGTGGGTCCCTTTGTGATACAGTAGGGTTCTATTTCCTACGATGATGTGCACTATCTATCCTAGCGGCTGGCAGCAGTTGCAGTCAGAGCAAAGGAACTGCCAGCAGCCCCCAATACATTTCAAACAGAGTCAAACTTGGGATTTATTTATTTTTTTAAATGAGGGTTTTGAGACGTATCGATTTGTGAGTTCAGAGGGTTTTTTTTTTTTGTCTTCATGATCTTGTTGTTCTGAGTTGTCCCCTGTAGGAAAAGACATCACGGATCGGTTTGGAGACTGGGAAATGATGTTAAGGCTAAGGAGAAATGGGGCTACAGAATTAAAAGGGTAGATGTCAAAAAGAGAGATGGATTTGTTGGTTTTCTTTCTAGAAGAGCTGGCAAAAAGGGAGAGACGTGATTTGAAGTCAAGGCAACGCAGGGAGAGGTCACCGCAGAAGTGTAATGTAATCTGGCATTTTCTATATGTAGGCTGGAGTTTTCAACAGAGCCTAAAGGAATGATGTGCCTCACTCAATGGGTGTGGGATACCTATCTAGGGTCAGTACATGGCCCCTAGGACTGTAATATCGGTGCGCTTCCCAATCTTTAATGTATTTAGCCTCACAATGCCCCTGTATAGTAGGCAGTGTTATTGTCCCCTATTTTTTTACAGAGGCTAAGGCTCTAACTCTCACTGAAATCAATGGGAGTTGAGTGCCCAGGTACCTTCTGAGGGTCTGATCCTGAATGACTTGCCGAAGCCTGTGGCAGAGACCCCAGGTAGTCCTAGGCTAGCACCCTAACCCCTGAACTGTCCTTTTGAAAGTCCCCACCGAGCACTCTACGAGCTTTGCATGGGCCATTTCAAGCCCTTTGCGAGCTTAACTAACTGATGTACAACCTATGCATAGTACAGTTTCCTCTTCATCGGCCACTGGGATGCAGCCACCTCTGAGATGAAATGCAGCAGCTGTTTAATAGCGCACAGCACGACCGCACAACAGCCGAGGCCAAGAAATAAGAATGCTGAATCCAGCTGAAATGGCACAATGCATTTAGGGAGGCCGGATCTGTCTAGATTAGTTGGAATTTAGCCAGGACTCCTCCACCTAGCCCTTTAAGGATCACAAGTGTTCAGGACCCCAGAACATGAACAACTACATCTCTTAACAGGACAGCATCCTGTGTGGCAGATGGGCCGGGGCTTATGCAGACTCAGAGGAAAGAAGTCCCTCTCGGGAACCATGACCGGTGCTCCCTACAGCAGCAAAGTACCTTTGGGAAGTTACACAGCAAAGGAGCAGGATGACCATGTGAACTACTGAGCTCAGCCAAAGGTCTCTACAAGGCAGGTTTACTCTAAGCACTAAGGCAAGCTGCACCTCAAAACAAAACTAACCTTTGCAGGGTGGAAAGAGGGAACCCTTTCTTCTGCAGGGAGGACCAGTACTTTCCCACCAAGGGATCCCAGAGAAGAGATCTGTGGAGCTCGACAGCTTGTCTCTTTCACCAACAGAAGTTGGTCCAACAGAAGATATTACCCCATCCCCCTTTTCTCATATCCTGGGACCATGGCCACAACAACACTGCAAACCCACTGATGGTAATTTCACAGGCCAGCTGCGGCTATGTAATAACTTGTGGCCACATACAGGCATCACGTGCATCAGGTAACCTTGCGCCTTGTGGCACAGGGAATAGGATGTTGTTTTCATGACCCTGTCATTCTGAGTTGACCTCTCTTGGAAAAGACATGATGGATTGTTGGTGGTTTGTTTGGTTTGGTTTGGTTGGGTTTTTTGAGAGTCTGAGAAATAGAATAATAGAATCATAGGACTGAAAGGGATTTCGAGAGGTCTTCTAATCCAGTCCCCTGCACTCAAGGCAGGACTAAGTATTATCCACACCATCCCTGACAGGTGCCTAATGTTGCTAAAAACCAGGAGAAACGGGTTTACAGAATTTAAAGGGATAATGAAGATTACCTAAGATCTGGGCATCAGCTACTTGACCACAGCAAAACTGCCATTTGCTTTGCGCTTGTGGAACGGTACAAAAAAAAAAGCAAGGCGGGCTGTCGATGGGATCTGCCCTAAAACAACCCGTCAATAGATGGCACACATACACCCCTGAGACAGACATCCAGGGTTCCAGCCAAATTAGGTGCCAGGCGATAAAGCTCTGCAGCCATCAATTACATACAAAGAACAAACTCACCAGAAGAGCGTGCACAGGGAGAGAACTCACCAGGCCTGATTCTCTATTATCCTGCCTCTTGTGCCGTCATTCATACCAGTGCAATGTCACTGTGAAATGCCACCATTCTGATCTGGTGGCATTTTACACACCCTTTACACGGGGGTAAATGGCTGCACAAGGGGCAAAGTGACAGTGAATCAGGCTCCTAAACGCTTCGCTTGACTCCCTGCTCGCTTACAATGTTTTTACAGCAGTAGATAAAGTGCTGTGGGGCAGGGCCTGTCTTCTTGTTCTGTGTTTGTACAGCGCCTAGCACAAAGTGGTCCTGGTCCATGGCTGGGGTTCCTGGGCGCTACCATAATATAAATAACAATAATTAATAAAACTCCAGTGACCTCAATGGAGTTAGTCTGCAGAGGGAACTCTTTACTCCTGCGTTGCAGCAGAGGGCAGCATCGCACACAGCTCTTAACAGAGTGAGCAGCTAACACATTGTAAAAGGTACCTTTTGACCTGGAGGAGCTGAATTTTCTTCTCTCTGAGCGAACCATGTCCATAGGCTGCGTAATTATTTTTAATGAACTTTCAGGCAGGCTTAGCTGAGCTGCCTCTTGCTAATAGCGCCGGTCACTTTACAGCAACTTTATTTGACATCTTATTTAAAAGAAACGTGGAACCATCCCATGGACACCCGGGGAGTTACTCTGGATTGACAGTGGTGTAAGTGACAGCAGGGCTTGGCCCTGAGAGCCTGCTCCTGTTCCTATTATAGCAAAGGGGAGTCTGGCTGTTGAATTGAATGGCGCAAGAATAGACTTGTTGCCTTGAACTGATCCTGCAATCAGATCTGAGCAGGCATAAGGGCCCACCCATGTGGATCTGAACTGTGGCCCCCCAGCGTTGGACTGCCATGCCCTCAGGGCAGGGGGCTGGTTTGTAATATGTTCCTGCACTGATCTGCGAATGTACAGCTCAGTGTCAGGGACCCTTCAGAGCAGTGCACCAAATGCTGCTTTACTCAGACAAAGCGTCCATGGTAGTCTATAGGCCTGATTCGCCTCTCACTGTCCGCGGGGGAACCCCATTGACATCAGTGGGCTGACTCCCGCCAGAGATCGGTGTCAGTGAGAATCAGGCCCCCAAGACTTCAATGGAAGCTTTGCTTCAGTAAGGCCCTGTAAAAGCTTCAGTGATGCTTGTTTTTATACCCACTTCTAGGTAGAACAGCCGTGAAGGTGGGGAGGAGGAGCCCTGTTATTGCAGAGGCACACTGACCATATCTTTTCACTAGACTGCTTCTCCTGGTGTTTCAAGGGCAGGTGGAAGGGGGACCAGACCTGATTTCCTTTGTGCATGGGAAAGAGAGTGAAAGAGATGCTGCTTCTGCACAGTAGCAAAGCACATAAGGACAAGAGAGACACTGTGGTGCTTGCCGGGTTAAACACACAGGTTCCTGCAGAATAAAATTCTGCCCGATGCACAGAGACTGCCCTTCCCCCGTCCTCCACCCCACCCAGGAGGCATCATGTGTCCCCTCTAGTCCCTTGTCCATTCAAAGTTCTGAGTGACAGGCAAGCAGCGAGGATCGCCTGATGGCACAGAGGTGTGCATCCTGCAGTGGCGGCTGGCGCGAGTCGGGGTTCTAGAGCACACCTGACTCCGTCACCGTGTCCTCGTAGGACTGGTAGAAATCTTTCAAGTCCCCCTGCTGCAGCTGGATCCCAGGGGTGTCGGTTTGGTGGCTCTGAGTCAGGATGGTGGTTTTCCTGCTGCAGAGGCTCCCGTTGGAGATTTGCCTCTTGAGGCCAGGCCGGAAGCTCCCGCAGCAGGAGACGTACCACAGGATGTCGTGCAGGAGGTGCCCGCTGAAGAACATGTAAATCCAGGGGTTGCAGCAGCTGCTGAGGCTGGCCAGCAGCATGGTGATGGTGAATGCCACGTTGGTGGACTCTGCAAAGAACATGTTAAAAACACCTATTAATTCTCCAGCGGTGTATTGACAGAAGCAGCATGGCCAAGTGGACAAGGCATTGGCCTGCGATGTAGGTTCTATTCCTGCTTCTGACACTGATTTGTTGGGCAAATCACGTCCCTTCCCCTCTTTGTCTTTTTTGCCTCTTTTATTTAAACGATCAGCTCTATGGGGCAGAGACTGTGTGTTTGTGCAGCACCCTGCACAGTGGGGCTCTAAGCTCAGCTGGGCAGGTGTGACTGGCAAACAAATAAGAACATCCATGCACATTACAGGAGAACACTGCCCCAACCAGGACTCTGCGGGGATAGCCTGCACCTGTGCGGGTTGAGGCTGTAAGTCAACCCACATGTGTGGTGTGATCTGGCAGTGTGTGGCATGTCCACCCTGTTTGGGTGCCTAACTTCCAGACACAAGTGAGTGCAAAGAGCTCCATTCCCATGTCAGAAGAGGGAAGAGACGTGCCTGTGGAACCATCAGGAGCCTGTAAATATTGAGACAAGAGCTTGCTGGTGCCTGGCTTTCCATTTACTGGCTGAAACAATTTCCCAAAGCCATTGTGTGTGTGTTATGTAACCAGAGAGTGGCTTATGACATCCTACATTTAAACAATTGTCACAGACACCTGCAAACACCCCATCAGTCCCCTCCCAGGAGCCTCACCGCACACTTTGAGGAGGTGATCTGATCTCAGCAATCAGAAGGCACCTTTTCAAAAGTCTGCAACTGTGTCGGCAAAAGCCTGAACGCCATCCAACGCTGTATGTTAAAGACCTGCTAGGTCTACGCAGCCCCAGCAGATAGATGAGAAGCTTTATCCTGCTGTCCATTATGGAGGTCACTGAAATCATAACAGTGGACACAGTTAAAATCCTCCCCGCTCTCCCACAGCCTTGTAACATGCCAAAACAATGGAGCAGCTCCTGATGTGCATCTTTTCCACTCAGTTGGGATTGCACAAGGCATTGCATTTTGAGGAATCTATGCATGCGGCTGGAGGGGCAGAAGTCCTGGGCTTGGCTGGATTTCTAATAACAGCAGTGATTTGGCTCTGCAGACTTTTCTCTACAAATACGACGGGCGAGCAAATGCTTAGCCTTCTCCATTATTTGTTTAACAAGAAAATAACATGCAGGGCCAGATTCCAGCACCCTTACTCATGAAACGTATTCCACTCTTCAGACAATCCCGTTGAAGTCTATGGACCACTCCGTGAGTCAAGTGCCACCCAGCGTGTGTAAGGGTGTCTGGAGCTCAGTGGGAACGGTGTTATTCTGTCCAGACTGATGGTGCAAGCAGCTATTGTCAGGGCCTGGGGAGTGACCATGTTGCTAGGATCAAAGCTTTCCAAGACCCCCGAAGCGAGCACTGACTTCAATGGGCTTTGGATCAAGTGTATAGAGGGAGCTTGCTGCAGCATACACAGAAAGGCTCTTGCAGCACAGAGGAAAATCTCCTAAGGTGCAACTTACCAGCTGCTGTGACACTGGTATATTTTATCAGCTCAAGGGCCCTGTCAAAGGTTTTTCTACGGACTTTGTGAGGAGATAGGAGCTGAGCACCAGCAACTTCTTTTCTACCTAGGTTTATCGAAAGTCACCTAGTAGCTGCTTGTCTATATCATTGTACAGTGGCTATTCTAATACAAAGTTTTAAACCAGCGGCTTGAACTCGAAGGCTCTGACTCTCATTTGCATTAAGGTCCCTTTTACACTGCTCTAGCAGTATAAAGGAGCCTTAATGTGGGCATGGATTAGCTTTACCCCCCTGTCAGAGCGGAGTAAAGGGGTCTTAGCGTAAATCAGAATCTGGCCCAGGATGTTTTTATTTCTTGAAGGGAACATTGTGCAGAAACTGGACCGGATTCTGGTATCGCTTACACCGGAATAAATTTGGAGTAATTCCATTAATTTCCAGTGGAGTGATTCTGGATTTATGACCTTGTAGGAAAGATCAGCAGCTGACCCACTGGTTTCTGACCCTGAGTGGCTGTGTAATCCAGCATAGCCGGCGGAGAGTTGATACATTCAATAGGATTTATTTGTCACTACAGGGATCGGATTCAAACGATAGACAAAGTCTGAGAAAACACAATTTGGGATGAAGAGGGTAGACTAGAAAACAATGTAACTAGTCTCATTTGAACTTTGTCAAAGCTTTCATTTAGAGGCTGAAATCCTAATGACCCTGTGAAAGGCAGTGTTGTTGTTAGGCATGTAGGAAGATGACGTTCTCGTCTTCTGCTCCAGTGTCTGAAATTAAAGACTTTAATAAGAATGACTAGGTGAAAACTGCTTCCAGTGAAGCAGTTGTTAATTCTATTTCTCTGAACATTAAATAGCTAGAGATGGTGATTGGAGTTTGGACTGACTGCTCAATGGGAACTGAATTTCAAACTCAAGACACTGTGACAGCGGTGGCTCTATGCCTTAAGGGTGAAATTCACCCTTGTGCTGGCTTTCTACACTACTTAAGACCCTCTTCAGCCTTTAGAGTTAGGTTATGGGGTTTTGTGCTGTCCCTTTGCCCGGGGGCTGCATTTCACCCTTACTGAATAGCCAGATATAAGGTGTGAGGCTGTAAGGGGGAGATCTGCAAAAGCACCTAGAGGATTTAGGAGCACAAGTCCCATTGGGTTTAATTTAATTGTATTTGTTGTATGATTAATTATGTTAGGGCATCTAGAGCCTTGGATCGGAATCTTTATTATTTTACATAGAAATAAATAAAATCTCATACATGCTTCTAATGATCTCCTCCTAAAAATGCTGCTGCCTTTTGCATCTATATATCTTTGTAAAATGTCACCCTTTGCCATGACTGTGATGAAAGCAACACAGAAAAACTGCTTATGTCTGAAGAACTAGTCGATCCGAAGTTCGGCAAAGCTCTGAAGCAAGAACAGAGAAAGCAAAGTATTGCCAGCAGATTTTGCATCAGGGATAACATGTTAGCAGTTTGCACTGGGATTCTGTTAAATGCATTTTGCAGTGTGACATTGGTAACATTTTAACATAAAAAAACAGCATTTTTATTGATTACAAAAAATGGTGGTTTGTTGGAAATGCGTCTCTGATCAGTTTGGAAATAATCTGTACCACAGTGAATAGTGGAATGAACAAGGAGTACTTGTGGCAGCTTAGAGACAAACAAATTTATTTGGGCATAAGCTTTCATTGGCTAAAACCCACTTCACTGGATGCATGTAGTAGAAAATACAGTAGGAAGATATATATACACAGAGAACATGAAAAAATGGGTGTTGCCATACCAACTCTAACGACAGTGGGACAATTTTCCAGCCAATTTTTGTGTGTCAGACTGAAAGGTTGAGAACCACTATTCTAGGTATCTGTATCCACTCAGAGACACACAATACACACCTGCATACTGTTCGTTCTAAGCTAAATGGAGATGAATGATTATTAAATCATCAGTTTAATAAATTACTGTGTGTGTGTGTGAGACAGACAGACAGACATCTGTTTTATTTTGTAAAAATGTGTGTTGCTCAGTCTATGTGAGTACGTGTGGGTCTGTCTATGTGGGTGTGACTATGTACCTTTGTTGAATGAATGTGTCTGTGTATGGAAGAGTATATATAGCTTTGTGAATGAATATGTGAGTATATCTTTGTGACTGGATGTGCATTTAATGTGTATATGTGTGCGCATAGACTGTGTCTTTGTGTGTGTGTGTAGAATGTGTGTAAATAATCACAAACCAACAGAGAGATTATCTTTTTGCTGTGTTTATCATTTGTGTGCGAACAAATTTTTTTTGCATATTGGAGGGTTGAGTATGTGAGTGTATCTTAGTTGTGGTGTGCTGTGTGTGTATTCTCTGTGTGTTCTGCGTGAGTGTGTTGTGTGTGTATATTGTATTCTGGATGCATACGTGTGCTGTTTGTGTGTTCTGAGGATGTATATATTGTATTCTGCATGAGTGTGTTGTTTCTGTGTGTGCTGCATGTTTGGTATGAGCGTGTTTTGTGTGTGTACGTACGTGTGTTGGGGCCAGGAGTCATGCTTTAGAAGCCAGTAGCTGCCCTGGATGCCCATGTACACACCCCGGCCTGGGGATGGCTGCAGCTGACAAGTTGTATGAGGTGCCCCTGCGCTGCAGCCCGGCTCTCCCCCTGCCCCCCATCACTCACCGTCATCCGGGGCGTTCTCGTCCCACACCGACCACATCTGCACGCTGAAGAAGGGCGCCCAGCAGGCGACATAGGCCAGCACGATGACAAAGGTCATCTTCACCGTGCGGATCTTGGCCCTGGAGATGGTGCGCACACTGCTCACCCGGGAGGCCTGGCTGCAGCGGCACTCCGCTCCCATCTCTGCTCCGCTCTGCGTCTTGCCCCGGAGGTTCTTGCAGATCTCGTGGCAGATGAGGCTGTAGCAGATGGTGAGGATGCCCATGGGCAGGACGAAGACACACAGTGTGGTCCAGGTGATGTAGGCCCGGGCGCCCCAGGGGTACCTGAAGTCAGCCCAGCAGTCCAGCACCCCGGAGCCCTGGTGCACCTCCTGCAATGAGAAGATGAAGACCTGGGGCAGGCTGAGCAGGCCACTGAGCAGCCAGGTGGCCCCGATCATCAGGTAGGCCTGCCTACCTGGCTGTTGCAGGGTGCGCAGCGGGTGGCACACGGCCATGTAGCGGTCCAGAGTCATCATGATGAGCATGTAGGTGGAGGCGAACATGCTTAGCACCTGCAGGTACTTGACAGCCCTGCAGAGCAGGTCAGGCCCCAGGAAGCGGTAGGTCACCTCCCAGATCATCTGGGGCAGCACCTGGAAAAGCGCCACCCCCAGGTCGGTCAGCCCCAAGTGCAGGATGAAGAGGTGCATCCTGCTCATCTTCTTCCTCAGCCGGTACATGGCCAGCAGCACCCCCAGGTTGCCCACGGCGGCAAGTGCCAGGATGGTGGCCAGCACCCCAATCTCGGCCCGGGCTAGCTCCTCATCCCGGGTGTGGAAGAGAGTCCAGTTGAGATCCCCCACCTGGGTCAGGACGTCCCCAGGGTCGCTGCAGGGAGTGCTGTTCCTTTCCCAATCCGGCTCCATTGCTGGGAGAGCTGGGCGGGAGGCGGCGGCCGGCTGGCAAGGGGGGAAGAGAGCTGCTGGGGCTGGAGACAACCGTGGATCCAGCAAACTTCTTTTTCAAAGTGGCGTGTTTAAAATGAATCCCTCTAGCGAGCTGAGCTGGAGCTGCTCCATTTCCTCACCCCCAGATCCTGGAGCTGGGCATTTCCCCTGTTGCTTTCCCCAACCCTGAGTGAATCCTTCCTTTCTTTCTCTCTCTCTCTCGGTTTCAGGCAAGTCCTCAACTAGCTGATGGCAAATCTCCTCTCCTGTTAGGCAGGTCAATTTCAAACCTTCTTCTTGAGTAATTTGATGCAATATCCCCCTGGAAAGCTCCTAAATCCCTCTTCTCCCTCTTGCGCTAGCCAGCTCCAAATCTCCTTTCAGCCCGGGCTGGTCAGCTCCCAAATCCTCCCTACCCCCTGCTGTTAAGTTTCAGAAAGAAAAAAAAACTTACTTTCTTGTTTTTTAAAAATGCAATAAAAATAAAGAAGATGCACCTTAGAGATGCTCCATCTGTTGGATTTTTCATCCAGAGGGTAACTTGAAAGAAGCCAGGTTTCTGGTGTTAAAATGTCTGGTCTCTGTTTAGGTGCTGTAGTGCCTTCTGAATGCAGCCTGCGATGTGTGAACAGCGTCTGGCTTGGGTCTCAGTTTTATAGTCTGGGAGCTGCCTGCTCTCTTCTGCTCCCTTCCGCTGCCACCCTGTTGCTGAGTTGCAGCTGGCTGGAGTCAGAGAAGCAGCACACACAGGTGGCTGTCAATTTCCTCCCTTGGGGAATAAAAGAAGATGCCTTGCATCTCTTCTGCTGAATATCCCTGCTCCCTCTGACTCTCCTACAAAGCTGAGATTTCCAGGACTTCAACACCGGACCCGTTTTCACCACCGGTGATTTATTTGTAGGAAGGGGGAGGGGGACCCCAGAAATACTCCCCCATCCTTAAATTGTCTGTTTCGATGCTTTTAAATGCTCAGCAGCCTCCCAGGCAGGGAACGTTTCTCTCCCTTCTCTCACCCTCTTTCAGTGGTTTGCACTATCACCTGTCAAACACACTACAGAGCCATATTTCTGCAGCTCCCAAACCTTCCCATTCCACCTCTTCTGAGATTTGAGAGAGACAAAGTGGGTGAAGTAATATCTTTTATTGGACCAACTTCTGTTGGGGAGAGAGACAAGCTTTGGGGCTTACACAAAGCTCTTTTTCAGACCTGGAAAAAAAGGTACTCCGAGAGTCACAGCTGTCTACAAGGTGGAACAGATTAAGCACAAGGAGTTAGCACATTGCAAGAGACCATTCAGGGTGAAGTGGCCACTTGACAACTCTGCAGTTGTCGGGCAAAGGAGGGTCAGTGTGTTCCCGCTTATTGTAATGAGCCATAAATCCAGTGTCTTTACTGAGTCCTGATTTTGAGTATCTAGCAAAGTTATGAATTTAAACTCCAGGTTCATCTTTTGAACGTGTTGTGCCGGTTTCCTTGGAGGATGAGGACTGAGAGGTCAGATAGGGAGTGACCCTTTGTGAAAAATGATCGGCCACGGGTGATAGGGTGTTTTGTCTTATCATTTTTCTGTGTGACTTCATTGGAGAGCGTAGTGATTGTCTCATTTCACCCACATAGTTGTTGTTAGGGCATTTAGTGCACTGGGTGAGGTACCGTCTACTTCCCAAGACTTTCATAGCTAAGGCACTGATTTTAATCTCCGGTATCAATATACTTTACAGAGGACTTGTGCTTCCTCCTCTGTACAATAGTACAAACGAAGGGCCTGATCCAATTCCCATTAAAGTCAGTGGAAAGATTCTTATTGACGTCAATGCCCTAAGTGACCCAGCTCTGTCTGTGACTCACTGCATGACCTCCCCACCTCTGTCCCTCCATCTGTATAATGGGATAATGATACTTACCTCCATTACAAGAATTTTGTGAAACTGATCAAATGTTTGATATCCTAACAAGCCTGGTTAGTCTTCCTAGCCCAAACACTGCAATTTCAGTTCATCAGACAGACGGACGTCCCCTGTCGGACAGGGAGCAGAAAACTGGCTACTCCACTGTGGCTAGTTCAGAACAACCTAGACAATCTCTGGACTGTTGGTGGAAGGGTCATGCCAGCAGCTTCTACACAGCCAGCGAAGAAGAACATATCCTCTGTGAATCTGTCTGCAGAGCAGTTTCAGTCTTCAGTCTGGAATAACTGTCTAGTCTCCTTTGTCATAGATTTAGGGTATGTGCTGTGCAGTTAAAAAAGCCTCATGAAAATTCATGGGAGGGGAAAGGGATGCAAACACATAATAATTTCCGTCAGTAGGCAAAGCATGTTACGGATAGTTTGAGCCAAGAGAAATGCAATAGATGACTCAATTAGAAATGCAATAGCTTCTGTCAACAGACAAGTGCCTTAGAAATTACAGTGCCAAAAATACAGGTGGTAGTGTACTTATCTCCTGTAAGAAGGAGACTGTGTTTCTTGCCTTCAGGAGGCAAATTTTGGGCTTGTGGTTAAACCCTGAGGCTGGGTGTCAGGAGAGTTGGCTTCTGTGCCCAGCTCTTCAAAATGTGGTTTGGGGCCAGTCACTTCTCCCTTCTGTACAATGGGGATGATAATATTTCCTGCCTCTTGGGAGTGTCGTGAAGTTTTAATTAATGAATGCTTGTAAAGAGCCTTATCTGCATGTGTGCTTTATATTAATTAGAAGGGATAATTAAGAGGATTTCCCCCAGTTTTGGGGTTTAACGCCCCTTCGCCCCATAATATTCTCTCCCCTGGATTTTCACTTCTTTATTCTTAAGATCCCTTTCCCTCTTTTTCTTTCAAAAACTATTTCTCTCCCTCTTTTCCACCTGCTGCCCTGATTTTCTCACTTCCCAACCGTGTTCTCTCTTACTAGGAGCCCCAACAGAATCTTCCTTCTTCGTGCAGACCTGCTCTGAGCAGGGACAGATGACATAGTATTTAAAACCCTGGCAGTCCCCTGCAGCCCTCTCTCCCTTGGGAGCTAACCGCTGCTGTAATTGGTGGAGATCAATTGGGGATGGGAAATTTTAGCAATAACAAAATCCTAGTGTAGATACAATCTCAGAGAGTAGATAGACCTAAAATGAGACCCCCCCCTCCTCCCCTCTGCTTTGTGTAGATGTGCGGGCAGTTGTATATGTCGCAGTGTCTCCTGGACCTTGCTGGGCTGCTATTCTTGAGGCTAAGCAGGAAATGGAAATTTTAAAAATCCTGCTGTGGTGGGAAAGGTTTAGTTTCAGTGTTAGTACACAGTTCACTGTCTGTAAGATGGAGATAGTAATCCTTCGTTCCTTCCCACCTTTTGTCTGTCTTAACTGTTTAGGTTGTAAGCTCTTTGGGGCGGGAGCTGTTTCTTGCTATGTTTATGTACACCACCAAGCCCAGCTGGGCCCTGATCTCAAAAAGGGGCTTCAAGGCGGTCATGTAAAGTACATTATGATTTGTTGTTATCTCGGTCCCGGAAAGATTGGTACCGGTAGAGTTTGTATCTCCATGATCACGGGTTCAGATACCACAGTGATGGGCATGGTAGAGGAAGAGAAGAGAACCTGGGCACTCTGGGACAGTGGGATTTTTAACAGTGCTGCGCGGCTTGTTCTGAAGAAACTTGCTGGATTTTTTCAGATCCAGGGGAGAGGATTTTGTTTTGTTTTGTTTTGTTTCTTTTTAAGGTTAGTTCTAATTTTTATATACTGAGATTTGTCAGAATTGTTGGTTCAGAACCAGAACAGCAGAGGTTGTCGCAGATCAGAGTTTGAAGCATGTTGGCAGAGCTTTGAGTTTGGAAGTTTGAGCAACAACTGCTTCCACTATGCCTGTCAGAAACAAGGGCTATTGGTCCTTTACTTTTCTGAGAGCTACACTGAAAAAAACAAAAAGAAAATCCTGAGATCATTAACTGCAGTTCATGCTGTTACAATATGCAGTTTTATTAAAGTATCGGATCTAAGTCAGCGGTGTTTATTTCTCATGCTGCATGCCATTTATTGTGTGTGTATGTATAAGTGTGTGGGGGAGTGTATATATCTGTTGCCCTGTGGTTTACAATGTGGATGTTTTCTTTTTCCACTGGCCAATTATTTCTGTTTTGTGTGAACAAAAATTGAATTTACTCATCAATAAACAATGCTGCTGCTATTCCTTGCAGGAAAAAACAAAAACAAAGCCGGGCCCTTGATGTAAATTGTTTTTCTTGATATAGGATTTGTTGCCTGCTGTGGTTGGACTGCTATGACTCAGGGTATTTGTAATGTTACAACTGGTTTGCCTGTAAGAGTCCAATTATTTTCTTAATAAAGGTTTGCAATTTTGCAGTTCACCTCTAAAGGGCCCAAGGAGCACAGTTTGTATTTAATCAAAGATCATTTATATTCAGCAGTGACCCTATGGACAGAAACTGCACATTCCTATAAAATGCCTATCTGAGGTCCTGGAGTTGTTAGAGAGAGGGATGTATTACAGGGACTAATGCAATATTTTACAGTTTAGGATCAGACAGCTGATTTTCTACCAGATTTTTTTTTTTAAGTGTAATAGAGGACACACCAATGAAAAACCAATTGAAGGTAGAGGTGGAAGGGAAGATTCTGGAGAGAGAAGGATGCATCTAAATAGTTTCAGGGCCAGATTTTGATCTCACTTACATGAGTTTAAACCTGGAGCAATTCTTTCAAAGCTGGTGCTCTTATTCTGCATTTACACCAGGATAGCTGAGCAAAGAATGTGTTTCTAAAGATATTTCCAAAGGAATGATGCTAATCCACAATGGACAAATTATCCTCGGAAGGAAGAAATCAAAAGAAGTCATTAAAGAACAACATTGACTTCAGGGAAATCTTTCAAACAGATCGAACTTAAAACATAAACACATGTACTCGTCACTTGTTTCTCGTCATTTTGTTCGTCACATTGGCTAGTGTTTTCAAAGCTGTGTTTCAATGAGAGCTTGGTCCCTTTCCTGCTCATATTCCTTTGTTATTATTCATTAATACTTGAGATATCTATAGCAGCTTCATCTGAGACCCTCAATGCTCTTTACAGTATAATTATGGAATACTTAACTGCCGCTCTCTAATGGACAGAGGCAGAACTGCTCAACTGTGTGTCATTGGCTCTGTAATGAGAGCAGCTAAAAGAGATTCTCCTTTAGCACAAGTGATCAGCGGCTCATTGTTTTGGCACTGGAGGATCTGAGTTCTGTTCCTGCTATCACCACAAAGTTCTAGGTTACCACCATGCAGCGTAATGACCATCATGAAGCGCTGGGTGTGTTTGGATTTGCTACAATATATTGTAATAGCAAAGGAACTAGAGAGAATCACTTGCCAAGTGCACTGCTCTTTTGTATCCTTCTCCCCACTCCTAGTTAACCCAGCAATCTTATCCCAGTTGTGGCATTCTGGATCCTGTTTATTGCTAGAGTTGTCACTTTATTAGCTCCCTTGTCGCTCTCCAGGCTGTACTTTTTACAGAACTCACTGAAATAGGAAACAGCCGTGTGATGAGGTAGGTAGATGGCATGCTGGGATGCGCAGGCAGGGGGTTAACAGGAAGGTCCAGAGCTAGGATTGTCAAGGGAGCAGGGCTGGGCTGGCGGTGGCTAATTAGGCCATTCCCCTTAGCTCCTTCTGTGTGGGCTGAATTGATGAGTAGTGGGAGCGAGAAGTTTTATAGGGGAAAGAGAGCAGTGCTGTTTTTTGGTGAAGCCCTCCGTCTCTTTGTATTCTGTCTGCTTGCGAGTCCCGAGAAGGGAGCTGAGGGAGAAACTAACGATGTGCTTTCACACACAAATGCTCTGGAGGCTGAGTCTGACTTTTGCCTTTGGTTTTAGTACAACAGCATTGCTAATCCTGCTTAGGATGAGTGATAGCCAAGTGGCTCGGGCCAACCAGACAGTGCGACACAGAGTTGATTACCTGGAAGAGGCTGACTGATGAGTAGTGTTCTTGTTGACTTACCATGCCCCCATAAGCAGATGCATCCTCCATAGTCCAATCTTCTCCCCTCCAGGCAGTTCAGCAAGCACAATTTTAAAAAGGGCTGGATGTGCTGGGTTCAAATGATCAAATATCAGGGGGTAGCCGTGTTAGTCTGTATCTACAAAAACAACAAGGAGTCTGGTGGCACCTTAAAGACTAACAGATGAGGTTTTTACTCACGAAAGCTTATGCCCAAATAAATCTGTTAGTCTTTAAGGTGCCACCAGACTCCTTGTTGTTTTTGGGTTCAAATGAGTGTAGTTCCACTGAAAATCAATGGATCTAATCTATTTAGCACCTCTAAGGACCTGACCCCCTGGGCTTCAAGGTGAACTGGCATCTGCTGTTACCAGCTGTTTGCACAACAGCACTTCCTATTACCTTTCCTGTCTGAAATCACTTGGCATAAAGTTTCACTGCACATTGTCACCAACTGCAGTGTTCAAATCCTGAGTCTTAAGAGCTAATGCAATAACGCACCTGCATAACCTGATGGTGAGGTGTCACTTTTCTACTCTGACGTCCATTGCTAAATGATCCCTTTAGGCAGAGAAGAGAGTGTGTGTAGGGCAGTATCTCCAGCTCCCAAGGGAAGCCCACAGCTGTAAACCTTTGGTTGTGAGCATTTACGATCTCCTCAGTTAAGCATCATTAGGCTAGATCAATACTTGGATGGGAGGGAGACATTCAGGAAGGGTTGTTGGGTAGCCCCCAGTAGTGGGTGCTCCTCTCATTTAGCTGCTGTCTCAGAGTGGTGTGGGAGGATGTGGTCTTTAAGGTTAGATCTAAAACTACTGGGGGTTATTAAAGATCCCATGGCACTGTTGCAAGAGTTGGGTAGGGCTGGGCCGTGGCTCTGGTGTCCTAGCAAAGTCTCATATGGGTTCTGTCCATCTTCTACTCCTCTACATTCCTCCTGCAGTTTCAGTTGCATACAATATTTGTCCTTATCCTAAGCCAGCTGTGCATTGTTGACAGCACTGTTATAAAAGCTGTTGTGCGCTGCAATTTAGTGGTGGGTGTAGGTTGTAAGGCAGTTTGATGTTTGTAAAAAGGTGTTCTATAAATCAGGGATTAACTGCGCTATGCATAATTAGCAGGGCCGGCTCTGGCTTTTTTGCCGCCCCAGGCAAAAAAGCCTCCCGCCGCCCCCCGCCCCCGGCGGGGAGCGCGGCAGGGGAGGGCGCCGAGCCCGGCCACGGGCCCGCTCTCCCCGACCGGCCGGAGCACCGGAGGAAGGGCGGCAAGCCCGGCCGGGGCTCCGCTCTCCCCGGCGGCCAGAGCGCCAGGGGGAGGGCGGAGAGCCCGGCCGGGGCTCTGCTCTCCCCGGCGGCCAGAGCGCCGGGAGGAGGGCGGAGAGCCCGGCCGGGGCTCCGCTCTCCCCGGCGGCCAGAGCGCATGGGGGAGGGCGGAGAGCCCGGCCGGGGCTCCGCTCTTCCCGGCGGCCAGAGCGCCAGGAGGAGGGCGGAGAGCCCGGCCGGGGCTCTGCTCTCCCCAACCAGCCGGAGCGCTGGGGGAGGGCGGCGAGCCTGCTGCGGCTCCGCTCTCCCCGGCGGCTGGAGCGCCGCGGGGAGGGCGGCAAGCCTAGTCGCGGCCCCGCTCTCTGGCCGGAGCGCCGCGCCGCCCGCTCCAGGTTCCACCCCAAGCACATGCTTGGTGGGCTGGTGCCTGGAGCCAGCCCTGATAATTAGCCTTCCTACGTTGGTGTCAATTATAAGCATCGGTAAACTAAAGAAATCTATAATACAGCTCTCTGCCTACACTCAAATCTATTTCCCAGACCTCTTGTGTGCTGACAATCCTGTCCACCTTGGAGGCCCAATTAATTTGACTCTTAGGCACTCTGTATTCTGGCGGTAGTGGGATGTATTCCGTTTCCAGCTGAGTTGTGTCCCCATTGATGCTGTCTTTTCACATTCAGGATGGACTTCGTGTAAACAGACTTTCAGAAATATTTGCACAAGGAGGCTTAAAAAGTCCTATTGCCCAGAGAAACAAATATTGCCACTTCTTGTTGTTGCACCTTGTAGCGGGGTGGCTACCCCGCTCCTGCCTGAGGGGTTTCAAACAGCCCTGCCCAAGGGCTGGGGCAAAGGGAAAAGCTACTGGGCTGATTGGGGAAGTAGCCACAGCTGGGCCACGCCCCAATCAGGCCCCAGCTGGCCTGTATAAAAAGGCTGGGAGCCAGTGGCCAAGTAGTCTCTCTCTGCCTTCAGAGAGAGAAGGGCTTGGTTGCAGGGAGCTAGACAGGGTACCTGTAGTGGAGCAGGGCTGGGGAGCCCCAAGCTGGATAGCCCCAGGCTGCAGCCTAGTGGAAGGCCAAGGGGTACTGGGGTTTGTAGAGGGCAGCCTAGGGCTAGGCCAAGGCAGCAGGTGCAAACCCAACCTTGCCAATGATGAGTGGCCTATACTGCAGTCTTCCCCAGAGAGTAGGGGCTAGTTGGTGACTGGCAATGGCCTTATCCTGAGGTGAGGTGGGGTTAGTGGGTGGGGGTTCCCCTGGGAGGGGAGACCTAGTGTGTGTGTGGGTATTGCCAGGGGGTAGCACCCAGAGCAAGGGGCACTGGGGTCCTGGGAGGGAGGCCAGTGCAGAGAATGAGGTGGATCACTGGCCTGCAGAGGGTGCTCCAGAGGCTGGTGAGCTAATTCCCTGGACGACCAGCAGGAGGCGCCAGAGGGGTGAGTCTGGACCTCCTCTTACACACCTAGTCCTTTGCACATCAGATTATTGTGTTGAATCATGTACCAAAAATGAGTTCAAACCAAAGCTGTTAGGGAAACACAAATTGTAATTGCAAAGACCGTGTCTTTTCTTCATAGGCCTGATAATGATATACACAATTTCTAAGCTCTTAACGTATGGCTTGTCACGGTAAAACCCTATTAGAACAACTAATTTTCTGACCCTTGTTGTCAATAAATCATTAAGTATAGTATGTGTTTTTATTACCAATTTACATCCTGCCCTTTCCACTGCAAAATACAGAGTTTGGGATCTCTTATGACCATTAATTTAAAATGCATTTGGCAGAAGAATTGACTGCTTTGTTTCATGGCAGGCATAACAGGTTTAATACCTTAATTTTTTTTCCAATTCGATTTTCATGGCTTTTTTAGAACACGGAGATTCAGCCTGTATGTGGTGATATCACACTGCAGTGGATAGCACAGGGCACATTCTCTTGTGTCCCATTGTATGTATGGCTTTACCCTTGCCTAACTGAGTCAATAGGAGCTTTGCCATTGACTTAAATGAGAGCAGGACTGAACCCATAGTGACTACTCCAATTTCTATTAAGGTCAATAAGAGTGTTTTGATTGACTGCAGTGGGCGTTGAATCAGACCCATAGAAAGAGGGTCTGAGCGCAGAATCGAGAGCTAGGAATTCGTGAGTACTAATGCCCGCTCCCTGTGGAACCTGAGCCAGGAAGACGCTGAGCTTTCACGGCATGTTATGACTGCGCCACCTTTGAAAAGTCAGGCTGCTGATCTCCTGATTCAGTTTGAAGTGAGGCTAATGCTTTCCTGCTACCACATGGCGAGGGGGTGAGTTTGTGAAGTGCTTTCAGGAGAGCACCCATGTAATATGCTCAGTAGCAGGCAAACCAATCTCTTTGTAGGGTAGTGATCAATTACAGAATTATATGAGATTCCCCTTCAATGTAGGTGTCATGGAGAATCAAACTCAGGCTAATGACTTGTGAGCCAGGCTCCAACTCGAGACAACGTGCAAGGAGCAGAATGCCGAACGTCTCCTAAATGGAGGTGCCTACTCAGGCACAGCTATTAGCAACAGCGTTACTATGGCCACTATTATTCTCCTCTCTGGACAGCATTACCAGGGTCCCTGCAATTATGATAAACTGCCACCTTTGGCTTATAATTATCCTCAGTTACAAAAGCTGCTGTCTAGAATCTTATGGCAGTTGTGTTCCTTCCCTTTCCAGTCTCATTTTTCTCTAATGAATTAAAATAGTAGTATTGCTTTAAAGAGCATAGATAGGTGCCTCAGCAAATGTTAAAGACATCGCAAATACATCAAAGAGACACATCTCAGGGATACCACTAGATACATCAAGTGACTCCAAGCATAATGAGAAGTCCGTGAATCTGCTTACGAAGGTGTGACTTGTGGTATTGGAACCCTTTCTCCTAAGGTCTTAAGGGTGAAATTCACACTTGTGTAGGATGCCTGTGTATCACTTAAGTCTTGATAGTAAGTGCTGCACAGGCCTTGGGCTGGCCCTCTTGACTGGGGTGGATTTTGCCCATGGTATTGCCAGCCCCAAGCAATCAAAAAATCATGAGCCAAAACCATGAGATTGGGCTTAATCCTGAGAATTACAAAGTAATACATCTTGGCAAGCTTTATATTTGTCTTCTCGTGGCTTGGCTCAGTGTGGGCGTGGCTTGGCTCAGTGTGGGCGTGGCTTGGCTCCGTGTGGGCGTGGCTTGGCTCCGTGTGGGCGTGGTTCACACTTTCCAGTTTTCCTCCAACCATGAGGCTTAGCAACATGCAGATATTTTTGTTTTGTGGTATTTTTTTTAAATGAATGATAAGATTCTCTTGTAATCACGGGTCTCCAGGAGCTGGGACTTTTATAAAAACAGCAAGTATCACAAGTCTCATGATGAAATCACAAGAGCTGGCAATGCTGAATAGGACCACACTTTCAAACATCAGAGCTTAAAATACACCTGCAAAGTGCATGCTTGAAGGACCAGATCCAAAGCCCCTTGAAGTCCATGAAAAGATTCCCATTGATGGCATTGGACTTGGAAATATTCCCTCCACTTGTATTGGGAGAAATGCTATCAAATATTGGTGTGATCATGGGGTCAAAACACCAGAAGAACAATAGCTAAATTTTTCAGAAGGGATTAGTGATTTTTGGATGCCCAACTTAAGGCACCTTAACCAGACCTGATGGTTGGTTGGATAGTTTATTCAGAAAATGCTGAGCATCTGTTCTCTGAAAATTGGGGGTATGTCAGCTATGTCAACTTGGGCACCCAAAATCACCAGTTGCTCTTGGAAAAATCTTGGCTGATATTCATTGGCACACTAGTGAATTTCCAACTGTACCATCCCTCCCCCTACAAGTCCCCCAGAGCAACACTGACTTGCTCTGATGATTCACTAGGCCATTAACAAACTGTTCTTATGCTGATCTAGCCACGGCTGCTACATGAGAGCCAATTTGTTTCTGTGCTATTCTTCCATCTGCCAGTCACAACTGCAGCTTATTTGTTTTACTTACAGAGCATATGATGTGCTGAGAAAAGATGGCTATAATGAAATTGGCTAGAGTCCCTGGAGTGTATCTGGAATGATCTATTAATTTGCCAGCCAACTGTACAATATCTATTATAGCTTAGCAAGGAACCTGTACTGAATGCCCGGTCAGCTGCAGCTTTCCCTTTGCATCTCCCCTGTTGTCTTCAAATATTTTAGGCTTTGGGGATAAAATCATTAAGTCATGGGCATGACAAATGGCACAGGTACTATACTTGTTGGCTTGATTTTTCACCTCATGTCCCATTGACAAACTTTTGGCTGTGTGTGAACGCTGTGCAGGAATGATGGAGTGTTTGTTTCCCCAGAGCAATTTCAGCAATGCTGTGTAAGCTTTCCGCATCCTGACTCCCCTTGAGCGAGGAGTTGTCCTTCCATCTGTGGCATCTCGAAAGATGATCAGCTGTGGTGTTGTCTCCTGTTGATGCTTTAATAAGAACTGGATCTAGGCCACCCAAATTGGTTCAGAAAGGCATCAGAGGATGATAATTTTGGGGGGAGATTTTGGATGTCTGACAACCAGAGGCCCCTTTGAAAAAGCCTAGATTTGCTTGCCAGTAGCTAACTACATTTTAGATCATATACACAGAATTCTGATACCCCAGGGATTGCGTCTATCTGCCTGGTAACTTCTTTATTATGAAGCTGGCCCACAAATTGGCAATGTAACAGTTGCCAAATGTAAATTCTCAGTGCATCTGGTCCTGCCACGTACAAGAGTATGGCATATTCCCCCGCCCTGCGCTCTCTGCAGTGCCACATGCTTCCAGGAAAATACATTCCAGTGCTTACTGATACAGCAGGAATATTGTAAGAAATCAGATCACTTTTGTCTCCGGCTTTTCATTTGCTTTCTATGATGGGATGAAATTATGAAGTCAAGGGAGGTACCCAGCTGAGACAGCTGCCTCTCAAGAGCAACAAAGAGTAGGTCTCGGATACTTCCTTTCCTTATTGGAGGCTAAAAGGGTGAGATGTAGATCTGGGATTTGATGCGCAGCTGCCACTGTTGTTCATTGATTGGCCTTAACAGTACTTGTATGTCACTTTAACAAGAGAACCTTTTTTGCCACATCTATGTCAGAAGCTGATACATTTCTAAAGAGAGCCTGAAGGCTGAGAAGCTGAAAACTTGAGCCACCTTTTCCATTTCTCTGGCTGCACAAGGTGTTTCATTCCGTAGACAGACTTACTCTAAATGTGTCTTGGCGTGGGGGCTGAATAATACTCATACCCCCTCGCTTTTACATGGTACTCGGCACCTGTAGATCTTGAAGTGCTTCATAAAGGAGGTCAGTATCGTTATCCCCATTTTAGAAGGTGAAACTGAGGCATGGCTGGGCAATTACTTGTCCCAAGTAACCCCAGTATCAGAGGCCCATCTCTCAGGAGCAGTCCTTGGGGCTGGGATAGGCACTTCTTACTTTCCTAAGACAAATCCAGTTCTAGCACTTTGTCTGGAAGATGATGTGGACCTTCGCACTGTTGTTCCTGATGATGCCAGTATGGGTCTCGTATAGACTTGGCATCTCTAGAACAGCCCTTCTCCAAGAATCTTGAAGCTCCTTGCAAACACCAATCCTTACTACCCTGGGCAATAATTAAGTAACTCCCCCCACTTTTACAGATGAGAAAACAGAAGCTCAAAGGGGAAGTGACTTGCACTAAACACATCGGTCACTGACAGAGCTGGGAATAGAACCCAGCTGTCATGGCGCTGTGTGTGTATATAACAACCTGGGCCCCCAGTCCTTTGTACTAGCCCCTGGGCAAAGGTGGCACTTGCTGTACACTCTGTAGCAGCTCTGTCATGTCCACATTAATCCGGAATAACTCCACTGACTTGCATGGAGTTAATTCCACCTTTACATGGGTGTAAACTGGTCCCAAAACAGTTACAGAGGTGTTTGGCTGAAAGCAGAACTGCTGTACGCAGGGGAGTTGTCTGGAGCCATTTGATGCTTCTGAGGAGGGCGCGGTGCCACTTGAATTGGGATGCTGAAGGTCTGCAGCGCAGCTGTGGTAAAAACATTCCCTCAATCTTTCTCTGACCTTTTCTTCGTGTTAGGTTTTCAGTTACATGCAGGCAATGCACAAAGTGCCTGGCTCTTAAAAACCAAACAGGGTTTTTAGCCAGTCATTTTAGGGGTGGAAGGCAGGAGGCTATGACACGTTTATTGTCTGTGGTTCCTCAAAATTAGCAACGGCCCCTTGGAATTGTCTGGGCTATTGCTCGGCAGCTACTAATGGAATCCCATTTAGCCCCCAAGAAAAATACTGCAGCACTTACAATAGCATTGTACTAGAGCTGTCAATTAATTGCAGTTAACTCACGCGATTAACTCAAAAAAATTAAGCGTGATTAATTGCAGTTTTAATCGCATTGTTAAACAATAGAGTACCAATTGAAATTAAATATTTTGGATGTTTTTCTACATTTTCAAATATATTGATTTCAATTACAACACAGAATATGAAGTGTACAGTGCTCACTTTATAGTATTTTTATTACAAATATTTGCACTGTAAAAATGATAAACAAATGAAATAGTTTTTTTCAGTTCACCCCATACAAGTACCGTAATGCAATCTCTTTATCGTGAAAGTGCAACATACAAGTGTAGATTTTTTGTTGTTGTTACATAACTGCACTCCAAAAACAAAACAATGTAAAACTTTAGAGCCTACAAGTCCACTATTTCTTGTTCAGCCAATCGCTAAGAGAAACACGTTTCTTTACATTTATGGGAGATAATGCTGCTGGCTTCTTATTTATGTCACCTGAAAGTGAGAACAGGTGTTTGCATGGCACTTCTGTAGCCGGCATTGCAAAGTATTTACGTTCCAGATATGCTAAACATTCGTATGCCCCGTCGTGCTTCGGCCACCATTCCAGAGAACGTGCTTCCATGCTGATGAAACTCTTTAAAAAAACAATGCATTAATTAAATTTGTGACTGAACTCCTTGGGGGAGAATTGTATGTCTCCTGCTCTGTTTTACCGGCATTCTGCCATATATTTCAGGTTATAGCAGTCTTGGATGATGACCCAGCACATGTTGTTGGTTTTAAGAACACTTTGCGTTTTGTCAAATCTAAAGTGAAAGAAGTTACCAATGTGAGATTTCTAAAGATAGCTATAGCACTCAACCCAAGGTTTAAGAATCTGAAGTGCCTTCCAGAATCTGAGAGGGATGAGGTGTGGAGCATGCTTTCAGACGTCTTAAAAGAGCAACACTCCGATGTGGAAACTACAGAACCCGAACCACCAAAAAAGAAAATCAACCTTCTGCTTGTGGCATCTGACTCAGATAATGAAAATGAACATGCGTCAGTCCGCACTGCTTTGGATGGTTATCGAGCAGAACCCCTCATCATCATGGACGCATGTCCTTTGGAATGGTGGTTGAAGCATGAAGGGACATATGAATCTTTAGCAATCTGGCACATAAATATCTTGCTATGTCGGCTACAACAGTGCCATGAGAACGCCTGTTCTCACTTTCAGGTGACATTGTAAACAAGAAGTGGGCAGCATTATCTCCTGCAAATGTAACCAAACTTGTTTGTCTGAGCGATTGGCTGAGCAAGAAGTAGGACTGAGTGCACTTGTAGGCACTAAAGTTTTACAGTGTTTTATTTTTGAATGCAGCTATCTTTTGTACATAATTCTACATTTGTAAGGTCAACTTTCATGACAAAGAGATTGCATTACAGTACTTGTAGGAGGTGAACTGAAAAATACTGTTGCTTTTTTTTTTTACAGCACAAATATTTGTAATTAAAAATAAAAAAGTGAGCACTGTACACTGTATTCTGTGTTGTAATTGAAATCATTTTATTTGAAAAAAATGGTATTCTATTGTTTAACAGTGCAATTAATAGCGATACATTTTTTTAATCGCTTGACAGCCCTACATTGTACACATGGATGTTATTTTGAGCTTACAGCTTCTTCAAACTCCCTGTAAACCCTAGATGAATGACTGAGAGCAGCCATTTAAAGGACCAGCAAACCCCTCTAGCCTAGCACAGGTTAGTCGGGCTCATTAGCAGAAGGTTGAAGACAAATACTTTGGAATTCTAGAGTTACGCTAACACTTAAGCATTAAGGAGGAATTGCCCTGAACCTGGGATTGTCACTTACACCAGTGCAAAGTGTGTGTGTAAATTGGCACAATTTGGATCTGGGACTTGCCATACCCCACTTTGCTGTAATGTAAATGAAGTCAAATGGTTCAGGAAAACAAAGAATCAAGCCCAGGATCTCAGTTTACCCCTCAGCTCCTCTGGACATCGATCTGCCTTTTCTCTTGAAGTCTTTACCTGTCCCTTAGAGAGAGACCCGGTCTGAACCAAGGGCCCCAACGCTTGGGGATGTTCAGTGCTATGATGCTGACCTGGGCCCATCTGTGTCCCTGTTTCCCCAGCTCCAATCTGAAATTCTCCTGAATAGTTGTCCTCTGATCATCACGGACAGCCACTCCCTGCCTAGAATGTCCACTTCTTGTGGAATATTATCTGCTGAACATGAGCAATATGCTTGGTGCTGTGGAAGACACACATTAAGGACAGTCCCTGCCTTGGCACTCTACAGCCTAGAAAACAAGATGAGAGATGAAAGCCAGAGGAGAGAGTTAACAGGGGTTGTTGTTGTTGTTGTTTTGTTTTTGTTTTTTTTTAAAGCAGATCAAATCAGCTCCTCTCCTGGAGTGGAATATCAGGCTGAAGAAGGTGTCTGGCATGAGCTAGTGTTAGTGGACTTCCTGGAAGAATTGTCTTATGGAGGTGTTTAAATGGGTGAAGACCTAATGCTCAGGAACTTGTAGCTCATCCCATTTGTACTGTGCAGCATGGAGGAAGGTAGGAAGACGGGGCTGGAGAAGGAAATAAAGAGGGTGATTGGGGGGAGGGATAACTCAGTGGTTTGAGCATTAGCCTGCTAAACCTAGGGTTGTGAGTTCAATCCTTGAGGGGGCCACTTAGGGATCTGGGGCAAAATCAGTACTTGGTCCTGCTAGTGAAGGCAGGGGGCTGGACTTGATGACCTTTCCAGGTCGCTTCCAGCTCTAGGAGATAAGATATCTCCATTCATTATTATTATTATTAGGGCATTGAGGCTTCATTGCCATGGAGAGGGTGAGACTATAAGAGAGGAGATGAGGCCTGGAGGTAGGAGCAGACTTGTGGAGCAAAGAGAAGAGGCTTATCTCTCTGATAAGGTAGTAGGAAAAGGGGAGTGGGCGGAGAGATTCGAAGGGAGTGATGGGGTCTGGCTGAGTGAAAATCAGTGCTTTAGAGATACAGAAAGGGGGGTTACATGTATCAGGGAGGCTGTGGTAATATCTGGAGGTGGAGAAGTGTGCTGCTAAAGAGGCTCGGGTTTGCTCTATGTTGTGACAGAGGAAGAAGCTGCCTGGAGGTGAGGGAGGACGAACGTGGGGTCGGATGGCTGGAAGCCTGTGTGATGGGACAGAGGGTAACGTGGCCAGTGGCAAAAGAGGAAGTGACGTAGGAGGAAAAACAAGGAGCTGAATTACAGTTGTGTGGCTTCGGCCTGTTGGTATTCCTGCTGAACCAGCAATAAGAGGGATTGTATAACTGTCCACGGTCACATAAATAGTATTGAGACACTTCCCTAGGGAATAAAATAAACCTGACGCCAGGACATTATTACAGCCTAATAGCTCTATCACTTTTTTCCCTTCTCTGTGTTCTACGGCAGCGCTTAGCTTGATGCAGATATTTTGAAAACTTTTTGCATAATAGAAGCAACTGCCAGAGGAAAAACTGAACAGACTGGCATCTGGAAAATAGAAAATTACTTGTCTATCAATCTTAGGCTCTTGCTGTTATTTACACGGCCTCTTCCTTGCATCACCCATGACGCTGGGAGGTTTTGGTATCCATGAAACAGCTCATTTTCTCCCCTTTGCCTCACTTGCTCTGCTAGAACCATTAGGATTTAAAACCAGCCACAGCCAGAGCATTTACAATTTAACAATCAATCAAAAAAAAAATTACACTCCAAGACTGGAAAGAAATCATTTCGGTCTCGTCTCTTCCTGCCGGGGTGTAGCGAGAAATATGTGCTGGGCTAGCTCCGGCGTGAAAAGCATTAGCAGCCAGATGGACAGTTAGTATTGTCTTAAACTCAGCAGGTAATGGAGAAAGTCAGTGGCTTTAGCAATAAGACTGAAGCAGCAGCTTTGGGCCTGTTTGACATGTATTGAGTGGGAATGAAGTAAGGTTTTTTTGAGAGGGGACCATCTTTTCGTTCTGTTTGTACTTGGCACAGAGAGGTCCTGCTCCATGACTAGGTCTCCAAGGTGGTACTGCAATACAGATAACAAGGGTTGGGCCTTCTAGCCAGGAAAATTGCATCAAACCAGCACAAACAACACTTGAGCTCCAGTCCTGAAATCGGAAGCATGCAGAGCCCCACTGGAGGTGTGCAGGGGCTGCCTACATGGAGCTCACTGCAGGATAAGGCATAGCCCTGTACGGGATGCCGCACATTCTAGCACCTGCATTCTTGTACTGCATGCAGTACTGGGTTCCTGGCCCACAAGCTGGCTCCCGCCACAGGCAATCTTATGCCTGCTGCTGGGGGGGGGAGGAGGAAGAGGGACTGTTTTCCTTCTGCTGGATGAGAGGGACATGCAAATTTTAAATCTGTTTTTAATTGGAAATGTCAAGGGGGAACAAAATGAAACCTCCCATGAGCTCAAGGGCTGCTCTGTCTGCTCACTCTCCCTCAGATTGATTGCCCTTCTTCAGTGCAAGGACAGCCATGACAGCATTTGCCATCAATCAGGACTGTGATGCTTTAGGGGCAGTCCCCACAATTACACCTCTTTTAAAAGAAAATGAGTAATGAGAGGCATCGCTTGCACTGATGGGCACAATCGTCAATGGCTGCAGATTCAAGGCTTTGCAATTTAATAGTTTCTGTCCTGTATACAGTAGGGTCAGCCCCAGGTTCTCAAAAAATCATGAGACTTGACAAAGGTCAGGCTGCTGGTGTGCTGAGGCCACTGCCCGTCATGCTGACCAATATGATCTTATTGTTTGTGTTTCCCTCATCTGTCTCTTCCCGCCTGCTGTCTCTTGTGTTATACTTCGTCCCTGCCCCAAGGACCTTACAATCTCGCTCTTTTTTTTCTGAGTTTGTATAGCACCAAGCCCAATGGGGCTCTGGTCCACGACTGGCTCTCAGAGGCGCTACTGGAATACAAATAATGACGATGAGACTGGCTTAAATCATAAGATTGAAAAAAATTGATTTGGGGTTCTTCTTTGCCTCTTGGTTTCTGAGCCATTAGTTTACCGCTTAAATCAGATTAGTGAACAGGCTGGAGATCGTTCACTTAAGGAATTTGTGGGGTGCGACTGGTCACATGCTGTTATTTCTGTTCCCTCATTGGCGACCCGTTAATGGCTGCCATCTAAGGAACAACAACATGCTGTCACCCGTTCTTTGGAGAAGGACTTTTGGGGTAAAATGGATGGGATTTAATATGAAAACAAATAACTTGGGGGGGGGGGGGGGGGGAAAAGAGTCCTGGAACTGGTTCACTTTCATCTTCTTTAATGCACTAACAACCTCCATTTTAGATGAAGTGCTGCAGTATTTCTAGTTGGCTGCGCAAGACAGACCTAGACAGCAGCAAGGTTGTGGTTGAATTTATATTGTACTAATCCAAGGCTGTTTAATGAAAAGTGCTATTTCACAAAGGCCTGGTCTACACTACGACTTTAATTCGGATTTAGCTGCGTTAATCCGAATTAATCCTTGACCCGTCCACACAACGGAGCCAGTTACTTCGAATTAAAGGGCGCTTAAAATCGATTTCTGTACTCCACCCCGACGAGCGGAGTAGCACCAAAATCGATTTTGTAAATTCGAATTAGGGGTAGTGTGGCCGCACACCACCGAATTAATGTGGTTAAAAACCGAATTAATGTGCTTAGTGTGGCCGCGCACAATTGAATTTATACAATCTGTTTCCCAAATTCGAATTATCTAAATTCGAATTAATCTCGTAGTGTAGACGTACCCTTAGCCTGGTCCAATAACCTCTCATCCCTTGTCGTTCCCTTTCAGCCTACCTGACGTGGGCAAGGAGACTAAATCAACCCCAAGTAGTGAGCACTATTGCAGGCTTGATTCGAGAGCTTTAATAGACCATCAATGTTAGTGGAATAACTTATCTTCATCTCACACGAAGTGTGTCTTCTCTCAATGTGTGAAAATCTCTCAGGATACACGGGGCCCAATGGGCCGTCTCCTCCCTTCAATGGTCCTTAAATTTAGTGCTGTTTGCCTGATTAGATGGAAGGCTGTGGCCATAGGATATCTTCCAAGTAGAAGGAGACATAAGGCAAGGCTGATAGTTTCCTTCAATGACTCCCTGTTGCAGCTTTTGTTTACCCTGGGTAATTGCTGCACCTTTACCACACAAGCTACTGTAGAAACTAAGCATCCAGGGCGATTTGGGAATCTTAGCTACGGCATAACATTCAACCCTGCAAGCAAGATAAGGTCTGGCCAGACGTGGCTATGACTCAGAGGGAGTAACCGCTAGGGGGATCCTTCCCCTGAGAATACCAGCAAGGGGGATTGGATGGAAGGAGCTATTGTGAGGGTGGTTTCTTACCTGCCCTACTAGGAGCTGGACTCTGGCCACCAAACTTAATTTACACAGGCTGCAGAGCAGCCATTGCTGCTGCAGGGCTGGATTGCAACAGGCATCCTACAGGCAACCGTCTCTTTAGCCTGTTCAACCCCCTTGGGCTATCGAATGCTCACACGTAAGTGGCAAAACCTTTTGTACAGCGGCTTCATTAACACCCAAGCAGCAACCTGTTGTGGAAAGTAATGTGAGGATAATAGCTGCTAATCCTTAACCAGTGCCTTCTGCCCCATCTGCTCTCCTTTGTCCTGTTCCGAACTCTAGCTGAGCTCTCCTTCACTTCAGCGGTAGCAGGACTGGAACCTGAGAGAGCTGCTAATGCTTTTAATCCTCTCCCACCATGAGATACCTAGAAGCTGGGATACGCAGCATTTGTGCTTTGTAGCATACTGGCTGCTCCAGGGAGATGGATGGGCAGGGTCCCATAGACAGGCAAGAATTATTACTAGGCATCGGTATAGTCCACGTGACACCGCAGGAGCAGGCACTGAGCAGCACTGGGGTGTTCTTCTTTTCATGTCCTGGTGATGAGGAACAGCAAACTGTTGTGGAAGAGGCAGCAGCTGGCAGGAGCTTTGTCAGCCTTCTAAGTGAGTGGCAGTGGGTCTCCCCCATGCAATGACCCAGACGAGTGGAGGTTCAGATTGTCCGCTAGTCACCACACTGAAAACAGTCTGAGACGCTGAGCTGTAGCAGGCTTTGCGGGAAGGGACCTGCCAACCCTCTGTATGGACACAGGTAGGCAGGGCCGCCCGGGGTGGGGGGCAAGTGGGGCAATTTGTCCCAGGCCCCACAGAGAATATAGTATTCTATAGTGTTGCAACTTTTTTTTATGGAAGGGGCCCCTGAAATTGCTTTGCCCCAGGCCCCCTGAATCCTCTGGGCAGCCCTTCAGGTAGGGATCAAGGGTATTGACCACAGTAGAATGCATGGTGTGCTGTGAGCTCTGTCACAAGTTACAGGCAAATCTGGCCCCAGGCTGTGAGAGTGGGCTAGTGCAGTGGCAGGGTGGGATTCCTACCATGGAAAGTCTGTCCTTGGATGGTGCACCCTAGCTCCAAGCTAGTGAGGTCTGCCAGCTACAAGCTGTGATGAGGCCTCTAGGGCAGACACAGCAGCAGAAGCAAAAGGCGCTCAGGGATTCATTTCCTCCTGCTCTATCTGAGCCATCCTGCCCAGCCCCACCAGGATGGCTTCTTGGCCACACTCCCACTCCTTAGCAGCAGGGCTGGCTTTCACTGTAAGTGGTTAGCAGGGATCGGGCACACTTAGTGCTGGTTCTAGAGATGGGTGAGTCCTGGCAGTTCGGTTCAGAAAACACCCAGGTATTCAGGGGCTTATCCAAACCCACTGGAAACCAGGCTTAACCTTCATGGGGATGGATTACATCATGAGATTTCTAGTGCTTCCTGCTTCTCCCAGCTTGGCAACATCACAAGAATAGTTTTTCCTTGAAGGGTTCTTGTCCTTCTCTCTCCAGTCCTGGTCAGAACCAGTGACCTGCAGGGGGTTCAAAACTTAGCAGTGGAGGAGAGTCAACCGAAGTGGTTCAGAATTCAGGATCAATGCCACTTCCAATAGAAGGGTCAGTTCAGTTATTCTACTCTCCCAGCTGGCTCATCTAACTTTAAGTAATACATTATAGTCCATATGAGTATTCCTTCACTATATAAATCCATGAATTACCATAGGTTAAAATAAGACCATATGATCTAATGGCTAGAGTTGGGGGACTTTTGTTTGAGTGTGGCTCTCCCATTCTCTCTGTGGCCTTGGGTACTTCACTTAAACTTTCTGGCTGCAATTTTCAAGGAACCTAGAGGAATGAGGTATCATCCAAATCCCACTGAAATTCCAAGAGTGGGGATAATGCCTCTCCTTTGTAAAGTGCTTTGGGATCTCCCTGTGACCTCATTAATCAGAATAGAGACCGCTGCTATAGTTGAGGATGCTTTATTGCTTTGATTCATAAAACTCATTTGTCTAAGATGTTCATAAAACCAGAGTATTAAACAGTCACTGTGAATTGTGGTGAGGAATTCAAACAGCTTGGGATGGAAGTAATTCTCCCCTTCTCCTTACCAACCAATTAAAAAAAAAAAAGGACTCTTAGACGATGTAAAAGAAAAGGGAAACCCCAGAGACAGAGAGCAATGTTTTCCAGGCATGTCTTGGATTTAGGAAATTGAACTCGGTAACTGTTTTGATCTGTACCATGGTGTAATTTGTTTGGGTATCTGGTAACTTTGAACAGTATTTTTGCACTCAGATATGGATCTTCCCTGCATCTACAGTCCCAATTACCAAGGCACTTTTAAAAGCTGCTTCCATATGTGTTTGCACAATAGATTTGAGTGACTATTAGGGCATGTTCAGTGTCATTGTAAACGGGCACCGTCGCCCCATGCGTCAGGATATGACATTTTGGAAACTCCCACTTGCATCCTTGATCACTCTGAATGTAAGTGATGTGTAGCCTGGTGTTTTCGGCTGGAACTGATGATCATTTCATCATTCAAGCCAATCGCAGTTTGCCCTGCTGGTAAGGAAACCATAGACTGAAATCAGTGGTTTCTGCATTGGCCTCTGTCTCACTCAGCATGGATCTTCTAGAAAATAACGAAATTAACGTGCAGGTCAAGCACCAGAGGATCACTTTGTTTAGAACAAAGTTGCCCCTTGTGAGCATTGGAGTGTGGGAGCCACTGCGGTAGCAGCAACATGATAATCTGGTCTCTTCTATTCCCAAGGTCCGGTGGTTTTGTACAGTCAGATTTTTAAATCTTAGCTGCCACAATGGGAAGTGGAAGAATCCAGAGAGATCTGTGCTTTGTTTTGCTTTCTCCCCATCCCATTTCCCCCAAAAAACTCAATTCTCAAAACCCCGACTGCTCAACTATGTGTCTGTTGTATCCAGACAAGGGTAGGGATCTGCATCCAGGGTTCTGGTTTTGGTCCATCAAAACCTGTATAGGATCTGCTTGGATTTCTTAGATGATCCTTAACTGGTATGGAGAGCCTGGTTGTGATCCTGCCCCCATTGAAGAGCTCTTACATTGATTTCAGCGAGTGCAAGATCAGTCCTTAAATGAGGAGCGAAGCTGCTAGCCATGTGCTGTGTAGAAACTCCAGCCTGCCTCATATGCCATTCGTACCAAATCTCAGGTATCTAATTCCATTCATAGGTTTAATTCAAGCACCTCACCTTGTGCAGGGAGGTGAGAGTTGGTGCAGTTTCAATGAGGGGGGAGATTTACAGCTAACTGCCATATCAGAAGGAAACATGAAAGCCGCTCTTAAGCCCTTTCGCATTCATCCAAACAAAACAAGGAGAACTGAGCCCATCCCTTCTGCCTCAAGGACCAGGGTCCCCTGGCTTGTTAGCTTTGTTGATAGGATTTACAAATAAATTTAATGTTATGTCCTCCATAAACTAATCATGCAGGGATTATGCCTGGAAGGAAACCAGAGATGAGGGAGTAAAAACATCGCTCCCTGATGTAACCTGTGATTAGTGATATAACTGGTGATTAGCCAGAGGCCAATTCCCTTCCTGGGCAATTTTGATACTCACAGAATTCACTGCTATTCAGAGGGGCATGGTTGGGTTTTTACTTAACCTTTGCTGTTTAAATGTTAGTGCCTCGCTGGAGTTGAAACAAAACCTCTTAAGAGGGACTGGTATCGAGACACTGCACTGGAAATATCAACAGGGTTTGAGCCTGGGACCATCAGCTCTGCAGCACCAACCTCTGGCTCCTGAGCTAAGGGCCTGACCCAAAGCCCATGGAAAGGGATCGGGCCTGCCTCCTATGGCATTTCTACCAGTTCTTGAGTGGACTTCAGATGTAGTTTTTGGTCTGGTAGCTGCCTGCAGTAGCAAGTGGCTACAGTGGCTGGCTCACAAAGGATGAGGTTGAGGGGACTGTCTGTGACACACTTTACAAGCATGTTACAATGGATAGAATAAGGGCCCTGATCCTGCAAATGCTTAAGTATGTTCTAACTTTGTTAATTTACATGGTGTAAATTTCTAACTGCGAAAGTAATTAGCCATTGGAACAATTGACTATAGGCGCCGACTTCCTCTCTACCTGGGGGGTGCTCAACCCCACCCCCTCTGCCCCAGGCCCGCCCCCACTCCACCCCTTTCTCCAAACCCGCATCCCCGCCCCAGCGTGCCCTGTCCCCACTCCTCCCCCTCCCTCCCAGCGCCTCCTGCACGTCGCAGAACAGCTGTTGGGGGGAGCTTGGCTGCCGGTGGGTGCTAAGCACCTGCTGGAACACCCATGGAGTCGGCGCCCATGCAATTGACCAAGCGTGGATTCTCAGTCACTGACAATTTCTACATAAAAGCTCACCTTAACTGATTACTCTCCTTATAGTGTGTATGGTAACACCCATTGTTTCATGTTCTGTGTGTGTGTGTGTGTATCTTCCTACTGTATTTTCCACTACATGCATCCGATTAAGTGGACTGTAGCCCACGAAAGCTTATGCTCAAATAAATTTGTTAGTCTCTAAGGTGCCACAAGTACTCCTGTTCTTTTTGCAGATACAGATTAACACGGCTGCTACTCTGAAACCTACATTTAGGTTGGTTGTTTTTTCTAAAGGATATACTCTAGGAATGATTTGGGGGAAGTTCTATGGTCTGGGTTACATAGGGGGTCAGACTAGATCAGTGGTTCTTGACCAGGGGTACATGTACCCCTAGGGGTACGCAGAGGTTTTCCAGAGAGTACATCAACTCATCGAGAGATTTCCTAATTTTACAACAGGCTACATGAAAAGTACTAGCGAAGTCCACACTAACTAAAATTTCATACAGACAATGACTTGTTTATACTGCTCTGTATACTATATACTGAAATGTAAATACAATATGTATATTCCAATTGATTTTATAATTATAATTATATGGTAAAAATGAGAAAGTCAGCAATTTTTCCGTAACAGTGTGCTGTGCCATTTTTTTGTATTTTTATGTCTGATTTTTGTAAGCAAATAGTTTTTAAGTGAGGTGAAACTTGGGGGGTATGTAAGATAAATCAGACTCCTGAAAGGGGTACAGTAGTCTGGAAAGTTGAGAGCCATGGAATCCATGAATCTATGTGAGCAGTCACATTGACTTTTAATGGGACCACTCACAGTGCATGAAGTTAAGCATGTGTGTAAGTCTTTATAAGATCGGGGCCTTGCTTGGTCCTTTGTTCCATGTCAGGATAGGTACTAACTTCCCCAGAGAGTGAGCCATACCGCATTGCAGGGAGCAGCCTACAGAATGCATTGCCCTCTCTTGTTCTCCTGCTTCTGTTGTTCAAATCTGTTTAAGATCGAAATACATGCTAAGAGTTGAAAGGAATCCTCCAAAATAAATACTGAGTGAAACAAACAAACAAGGGATTATGTGAGACGTTGCAGAGTCCCTGATGCTTCACACAGTTCAGTTCAGGTAATATCCCAACCTGCTAACATGAGAGCAATAGCCTGTCTTCTTCCCTAAAACTAATTAATTTTATACCTGAGTAAGTCTCCATCTTAAGCAATATCACCCCCTCATTTAGTTCAGTGGCAGGGAGGTGAGGCTTTGACATGAACTCACTGTAATTGTAGGAAGGGAGAGTGCTGGGGGCTGGTTATTAGGTTTCAGAGAGATTCACATTCCTGAAAGAGATTTAATTCTTTTTTTTTTTTTTACTAAAACAACCTCATCTTTAGATTTAAAAAAAACTGCAGCAGAGTTTGTAACTTGACTGAGGGCCAAACCTAGCAGGGGTGGAAATATGCAAGCCTTGATCACTAGCCTATGACTTGAGTCAACTGTGATCCCTCTTAACAAAATCTACTTCACTTCCATCCACTTGGTTTGTTTCCTTTTAATAATACCTGTTATTAAGTTGAATTGGTTGTTAATGGGTGAAACAAAGCTAATTGGCTGCTGGTGGGGGTGGTAATAAAGCTTATGTAGTGTTTCTCATCTATAGATCTCCAAGAAAATTGCAAAGGTGAGTGGGCGGTGTTATCCCCATTTTATAGATGGGGAAGCCGATACATAGAGTTTGAGTGACTTGCTCAAGGTCACAAGCAACACTGGGAAATCCAAATATATAAACTGGTGCCCCATCTACTGACCCACACTCTTTTCCCCACTGCTGCTGCTGGAGTAAGTGACTCTTGGGTTCTATTACTGGCTCTTCCACAGATTTACTGTGTGACCTTGGGCAAGTCACTTAATCTCTCTCACTTCATTCACCTTTGTGCTGGGGCTTGTTTTCTCAGTGGCCTATTCCTTTGGTTGGTTGGTTTGTTTAATGTGAGGTAGGGTTGTGGGCAATCTTGCAGATCTCTGTGGGCCATATCGGAGTTGCATTTTGGTCATGCCTGCTGTATAGTAACAGTGGATTTTTCAGAACTTTTCATTGACTAGGATGAGTGAACCATGTTTATTTTAAGTCTTCGTATGTAAATGATTTTGGTAAAATGTGTAGCCTGCCTCCCATGTGCCACAATCCCCCTAGATCTCCCAACCTAAGCAGCATATAGCCAAATCCATTTTAGGATGGGAGACCTCCTGCAAGGAACACCTCTCTGTACCTGAAGGTGTTGGAGATTGAGTACTAGTCTTCCCTTCCTTGCACCGGAGTCAGTGGTGAACTAATATCACTAGCATGATATTAGGAGATTGACTTTCATGGGCATAATAAAATGAAAGTACATCTCCGGTCACTAAAGATCCCACAGAATTTTATGTAATAGCAGGGTGTATTATCCTGGTGCCCTGCCTAAATCCCAATTTGGGTATAATAGGGAAGCAGAATTTCATTCAATTCCCCCTACATTTTTTTTGTAAGATATCTTCACCCTCTGTCCTAAACTGTTGTATAGTGTTGCTATGTGCTGTTACGCAGCTGCTAGTTCTCACACCGGGGTGGCTGCCCTTCAGTGATGTGATTTTTATTTATATAGTCTTTTGAAGTGCCTTGGGATGAAAAGTTAGATCACTAACCTCTGAAACGGTCAAGTAATACTTAAGTCTTGGGATTAATTGGCTAACAGCTGATCTGAGATGCTTGGCTAAAAGGTGAGATAGGAGTTCATGTCTGTTATTCTTGCATGAGATTCTGTAATGGGCAACTGAGTCACAGATCCCTTGACAAATGACTGCTCTGGATTTCAATCTTCATGCTACTTTGGTGTCAGAATGCAGAGCCCCACTGGAAACACAACCTCCATGATGTTAATTGCCCCGGGGAGCAGTAATACCCGGAGCTGAGGCACTAACAAGCTCTTGTGCTAAGTGAGCAGAGAACAATCAGTGAACAAGTATCGAGTATTCATGCGGGTCAGAAGTGCATTGCAAGCTATTCTGCTGGGTGTTTTTGGCAGCAAGGAGAGCTGGGTTCAGTTATATAGAGCTTCCTTCTGAAACCTTAACAAATCAGACTAGCTCAAACTCCCACCTTGAAGGAGCTCCCACCAGGAAGCAGGAGCGCCGTTCTGCCTCTCTTTCTGGTTTGTCCAGGCCCTGCTACCCAACTGTGCCAGCAGCTGTGGGTTTTATGAGGGTGACCCCTCGCCCCAGGCACATTTGGTGCAGTTCTCTTGCCGTTTGGTTACCCGAATGGGATAATCAGATTTGATTGCCCCCAGACTTAATACTGAATTCTGACCCAAATGCCCCCAACTATCATATAACAGACATGCAATGAGGCCTGGCTAATACCCCAAGCTCACCAACAGATACTGGCAGGCAGCTTCTTCCACCGTGGAGCCGCTGTCTGACTGGAGTTCTGAAGCAGCTCTTCTCGCTGTTCATCAGGAGGTGTCAGGAGCAAGCTCCCTACTCTCTAGGGGTTGAGCCACTACCAAGGGGCCAGAAGAGGTTGTCTCTCTTTAAATACGATATCGTCTCCTTGCCGGGTGCACGACTCAGCTGACTGGCACAAGCATTAAATGGTGCATGTCTGGTCGATAACCCAAGTCACCCCCTTCAGCAATGTCTCATCCTGAATAATAACAACAACATTCTGCACTCCACTGGCCCTTTCACATCTCATAGTGTTTACAGTGAATCAGTTAAACCTTTCAGGAAGGTGTCACCTCTATTTTACAAATGGCGAGGGAAACACAGAGTGGGAATTAGGCACCTATCTTCATCTTCATGCACTTAGCCCACGAAAGCTTATGCTCAAATAAATTTGTTAGTCTCTAAGGTGCCACAAGTACTCCTCGTTCTTTTTGCTGATACAGACTAACACGGCTACTCCTCTGAAACCTTAAATACCTTTGAATATCTGGCCCTAAGCATCTTGCCCCAAATCACTTCGTGGCAGAAGCAGGAATAGAACCAGGAGTCCTGAGTCCCCATTCCCTGCTCTAGCTACTAAGCTAAATTTCCTACACTAAATTAGATTATTTAATGGGAAGATGAGATTTATAAAATCATTAGGGCCCCTCTTTTACCACTTCAAAAGTTATTTTTCCTCCATTGGTATCCTGCTGTTAATTGATTTATCTTGTTAGACTGACCTCACGCTTGGTAAAGCAACCCCCATCCTTTCATGTATTTATATCTGCTCCTGTATTTTTCACTTCATGCATCTGATGAAGTGGGCTGTAGCCCATGAAAGCTTATGCCCAAATACAGGTGTTAGTCTCTAAGGTGCCACAAGGACTCCTTGTTGTTTTTATTATTTGGAGAGCACATTTTTTTTATTATTCCCAATGGAGTCGCCCACATCTTATGTTTTATGTTGTTGAAAAGTGGAAATAAGCCTGGACAAAACCCCTGAGCAGAGTGCCCCCAAAATTTATGACTCCCAATTATCTCTGGTAAAGTAACCTGTTCCCTGGCAGCTGTTTTTCTTTCTCCCTTGACTTTCCTCTGCAGCACCAAGTAAGAAGAGAGCCTAGCAGGGCCGGCTCCAGGCACCAGCCCACCAAGCATGTGCTTGGGGCGGAACCTGGAGGGGGCGGCGGGGCGCTCCGGCCGGTCGGGGAGAGCGGGGCCCCGGCCGGGCTCGCCGCCCTCCCCCCGGCGCTCCGGCTGGTCGGGGAGAGCGGGGCCCCGGCCGGGCTCGCCGCCCTCCCCCCGGCGCTCCGGCTGGTCGGGGAGAGCAGGGCCCCGGCCGGGCTCGCCGCCCTCCTCCCGGCGCTCCGGCCGCTGGGGAGAGCGGAGCCATGGTGGGCTCGCCGCCCTCCCCCCGGCGCTCCGGCCAGTCGGGGAGAGCGGGCCCGTGGCCGGGCTCGGCGCCCTCCCCTGCCGCGCTCCCCGCCAGGGGCGGCAGGAGGCTTTTTTGCCTGGGGTGGCAAAAAAGCCGGAGCCGGCCCTGGAGCCTAGTAATTGGGGTTAAATGATCCTGCCCTATCCAGTCATTTCTTGATGCTTTGTTTTCCCCCAGAGTGGCACTAAATATTCATTGAACTTCTAAGCAAATAAAGAGGGAAGAGGCTTGCTTATTGAAAGTCAAGTCAGGGAACATAATGGTCTCCAGCAGTTACCCTTATTTGCCTGGTGAACAGAAAATAATACAACTTTGGGGACTTCTTAGCTGTTTATTGCTTTGACAAATTTGTCCTTCACCAAGAGTTAAAATGGCAGCTCCAGAAAGACTTGAAAAGCTATTGTTCTCCAGCACTAATCAGGCCAAAATTCCACCAAAAACTTGAAATGAACTGTTTCTGAGGCTGGGAAGAGTTCAGTGAACTTTTGTCCCCTTCATTTTTGTTGCATGTGTTTCTGGGGGAAGCATGGGAGTAGAAGCAGTGAAAGACTCTGAGCAAGACATCAGGAGTGGTTCACTTGGAATTCTTGGTAAAGATTCAAGTCCATGTCTATTTTCAGCAAAATAGATTGCCAGACGCTAATTCTAATTACTGATTTTTTTTTTTTTTTTTTTTTGAAACATGGTGCTCCCTTTGATATCCCCTCTGGCTTTTGTTGGATACTGAGAGATAGAAGAAAAACAACCAGCTGCAATCATCCTTGTGTTTAAAATAATAGCTGTGGTAATCTTCTCTCTCTCTCTCTCTCTCACATTCTATCTATCTATCTATCTATCTATGAATGTGGCCTGGCTTTAAGTGTACATGCCTCTGCTGCACAGTAGCTTCAAGATGCCAAGGAACAGAGGTCCAAGTTCTCTGTAGATGCAAATTGCTGGAGCTCTATTGACTTGAGTGGTGATGCACCAATTTACATCAGCAGAGAAATTGGGCCCAGAACCTCCATCCCAAAGAGTTTATAGTCTAATGCAGTAGAGAAGAAATGCAGCATGACTAACGGATCCTAGGGCTGGGTTGGAACCCCCTTTCTGTGTGGCTGTTAAATGGTTTCTCCCAAACACAATATGAAAGGCAGCCCTGAAAAACGGAATGCCTGCAATGATGTTAATGAAATAAAACTAAAAAGGGGTGCATTAAATAGGCCATGTCTATATGAGCTGGGGGCTGAGACACAAAGGTCCATATTAGTTTATAAGATATCACTGATCATAAAGTTCACATTGAGCAGCAGGTCCTGGTCCTGCCCCCACTGAAAACTCCCACTTCATTGGGGCAGGATCTGGCCCTTTGAGCACATAGCTAGATTGAATATATGAAAGAAGGAATCCCTTGGAATCAGAAACTGCTGGATATATCCTCTGCCCCTTCCCGTCCCATTCTTCTGTTCTAGGCTATAAGGTCACTGACTGCTCTTTAAATTGGCAGCTAGTCAGTTCATGGAGGATGCTTTGAGGACCGTACTGTATTGAAAGGGTGTCACAAATGATCGGTCTCAGTTAAATGAAAATAGAATCTAATGGGTTTAGACAAAATTAAGCCTATATCAGGGTCTGCCAGGGCTAGGCCACGCTATGACCGCTTGTAGTAAACTCCCTAATACGGCACTGTCCTCTAGTGGCGAGAAGTGGCCATAAAAATAAATTTGTTAGTCTCTAAGGCTTGGTCTACACTTACCCCCCAAGTCGAAGTAAGGTACGCAACTTCAGCTACGTGAATAACGTAGCTGAATTCGACATACCTTACTTCGAACTTACCGCGGTTCAGACGCGGTCCACATGCGGCAGGCAGGCTCCCCGTCGACTCCGCGGTACTCCTCTCGTTGAGCTGGAGTACCGCAGTCGACGGGGATCACTTCCTGGTTCGATTTATCGCGTCCAGACCAGACGCGATAAATCGAACTCGGAACTTCGATCCCCAGCCGCCGAACTAGCGCGGCAGTGTAGACCAGCCCTAAGGTGCCACAAGTACTCCTGTTCTTTCTTTTTCCATGAAAATAAGTACTAGTAATTGTTTGTATTATAGTAGTGCCTAGATATCTCAAAAAATATAGTTTTTAAGAAGTTAGTCTTCAGTGTGTGAGTGAGAAGTGTCCTGCATCCCAAGAGCCCTTGGTTGCTATTGCATGATAAGATTTTCAAGAGATCTTAGCATCTGTGAGCACAGCAGTTGGCACTGTTCTCCAGGAGTATGAGGGGAGAACTTCTGTTTTCAATGGGAGCTGCTGGGTGCTGAGCCCGGGTGAAAACCTGGCCACAGGTATCTTCACTGCACTCGAATAGCCTTCTTCCTTCATGGAATCTCTCAAATCAAAAGTTAAGTGATCAACTGGCATATAATTAATGGGGAGGGGAATGTAGTTTAACAAAACAACAGAGGTGGGAGTCATTGACGTGGCTTATAAACCCAAATTAATGTTTCTAATTGCCAGCTCTCCTGCCATAACAGAGGATCTTAATGAAGAGTGAATTATGGAGGTGCATGGGGTTACCTAACATTACACTAATCTAACTGTTTATTTTGCTGCCATCTGCTGGCCTTACTCTAGGCCATCCGAGCTCTTCAAACAGCCCTGAATCAGCTCCTCCCCAGAATCCTCAGCCACCCTTTTGAAGTCCATGCAGACTGACCCCTGTCATGTGGTAGGAACCTTTATTCCACACTCCTGTCATCTGCACCATGAGTCCTTCAGTTAAACAGGGAATGCTTCAGCACCCTCAGTGCAGGAGTCTGTGCTGTGCCCTGGGCCTTCTGGTGAGTTTGCTGGTGCTCAGGCTACTCCTTATTTTGTTGAGTACTTGCACAACTAGAAGGCCCTGAAAGCCTCTCACTCCCCCTCCCCATGCTTAGCACCTTACATCCCCCTATGTTCAGAGGATACCTAGTTTGCTGTTCCTGTCTAGCACCTCCCTTCTATAGGGCGTTGTAGAGGTGCGGACTCACCCCTGCGGCGCCTCCTGCTGGTGACTTCCGGGAATTGGCTCATTCCAGCTCCAGAGCACCCTCTGCAGGCCCATGATCCACCTGTCCTCTGGCCCCTGTGTCCCTCCCTGGACCCCGGTGCTCCTTTTACCTGGGGTGCTGCCCCGTAGCAGTAACCCCTTAGTCTCAGGGTCTCCCCTCCCCAGGGAACCCCCACCCACTATTCCCACCTCAGTACAAGGCTACTGCCTGGGGCAGACTGCAGTATCAGTCTACTCATCACTGGCAAGATTGGGTTTGGACTTGCTGCCTTGGCCTACCCCTGGGCTGCCCTCTGCAACCCCTAGTACCCCTCGGCCTTCTGCTAGGTCATAGCCTGGGGCTTTCCAGGCTGGAGCTCCCCAGCTCCTCTGCCTTTCCCCAGCCCTGCTCCACTCAGGTACTGGTGCTCTAGCTCCCTACAGCCAGGCCCATCTCTCTCTGAATACAGATAGAGACTGTATCCTTGCTCCTGGCTCCCAGCCTTTATAGGGCCAGCTGGGCCCTGATTAGGGCATGGCCCAGCTGCGGCTGCTTCCTCCCAATCAGCCCAGGCGTCTTGCCCTTCCACAGCCCTCCTCCAGGGTTGTTTTAAACCCCTCAGGGCAGGAGCAGGTAACCACCCTGCTACAGGCATGTAGCCAGTGTCTGTGCAGAGTGATGGAGATATCCTGTAACTACCCACAGTTTCCAACAGCCGTAGCTCTCTAGGAGTTTTAAACATACCCCTAACCTTTAATTTTTTAGGACATTAGGTAAGACTTTATTTTGGGGACCTGCTTCTCCTCTCCATTTATTCAAGCCTTGTGTCTCGAGCAAGGGGCTAGAATTGAAGGGGAATCTTGCTTTCTGATAGCTTGGCCAGCTAAAATCCCACTGAACTCTTTCTAGTCTGAGGAGTCCTTGTGGCACCTAAGGCTAGGTCTACACTACCCGCCTGAATCGGCGGGTAGAAATCGACCTCTCGGGGATCGATTTATCGCGTCCCGTCGGGACGCGACAATCGATCCCCGAAGCGACTCTCTTACTCCACCAGTGAAGGTGGGAGTAAGCGCTGTCGACGGGAAGCTGCAGAGGTCGATTTTGCCACCGTCCCTACAGCGGGGTAAGTCGGCTGCGATACGTCGAATTCAGCTACCCTATTCGCGTAGCTGAATTTGCGTATCTTAAATCGACCCCCCACCTGTAGTGAAGACGTAGCCTTAGAGACTAAGGACTCCTCCTTGTTTTTGCTGATACAGACTAACACGGCTACTCCTCTGAAACCTTTCTAGTCTGAGTGGGTGCTAACAACCCCATGGAATGTTCCATAAGATTGAGGGCAGGGAGTGGTCCCGGTCTCAGACTTGCCCTCTGTCTGTCCAGAGGTGGCTGCATTTCGGTGGTGGGATCTATCAATTGTACAGTGCTTTGGAATTCTTTGGGGGTGAATGATAGGGAGGGAAGATATTGTTACTGCCCTCTTAAACCCTGTGTCTTTCCCTAATCAGTTTTGGGATTATTATTAGATGTTGGCATTTTCTGTCAACTCGTTTATTGCAATACTATTTTAACCCACAGTGGCTGGTATGGTTGACTTTCTGCTGTGTCCTAGGAAACGTAAAAGGACGGTGTGACCAAAGGGTCTGTTTTGAGGGATGTAACCAGAACAATAGAGTGGTACAATTCCCCCAGTCCCATGAACATCACATCATGCCCCATGCATAGACTGTAAAATCTTTGGCGCAGAGGCTGGCTTTTATTATGTGTTTGTCCAGCATCTGGCACAATGGGTCCCTGATTCTGACTGGGGCCTCTGGGTACTCCTGGAATATAAACAATAGATTCCTCCATTAGAAAAAGCCTCGGAGGAGTAGAAAGGATTCAGGACCAGACCAGTGCTAATGAAGGTGGTGTCCACACTGTAGATTATACATAGCACAGAGCGTGGGCTCATAGCTGAGGAAAATAGGGCAGGGACCCGTGTATGTGCACACATGTTGGGGTGCAGGGGGGGGCATTAAGTGCATGAAAGGGATTGAAAAGAGTCTGAGAGTTGGGGTAAAGGGGCAAAGGAATGAATGAGAGAATTTATTTAGAAGCATGTGAGTAAGAGACCTTGAGTAAAATGTTACCCTGATCTCTTTGCAAAGCCCATATTCTCAATATGTGGGGACTTTGAGGTTTTAAAAAAAAAATTAAAAGTTTTTAAATGTATAGATCAGCCTCTTAAGTCAATGGGCGTCTTTCTCCATTGAATTCAGTGGGGTTGGGATTCGATCCTAAATAAATAAATGGCAGGTACCTAGCAGCACCAAACCAGTACCTGTCCCCATCACTGAAGAAGAACCCTAGGATAACAAAGGCATGTGTGCCCAAGGGGATGGGAAAAGGGTTTTCTGGAAGGGAATGGAATCAAATCACTTTTAAGACCCCAAGGATTATTACAAACAGAAGCGAAGAGTGGGGAACTTATATTTTAAAACTCTGAAAAAATATTTTGATGGGATCTGTTGTCACTGGCCCCAACACTCCCCCCTTCCCCCGTTGCCCCCAAGCCAATCCTCATTGTACAGCAGGTGGCGCTACAGCTTCAGTTTCCAGGCTGGGAGCTGAACTAGATAGGGTGGTAAATTTCCTGGGCCATGAAGCTGCAGAGGCAAGCAGAGTAAGAGGTGGTTTTAGGAGGCAGTGCTGGACTGACGGTGGTTTACCGTACAACATCTGGTTGAGTGTGCGAAATCTGTTATTAACCCTGACAAATGACAGAGATAATGAAAGGTAAAACGATGTTCAGTCAGGCTGAAGTAGCCTGATGTCGCTGCTCCATGGCAGGAAAAAGCCATTTCAGCTCCTTTGCTGCCCGGGAGGCTTCTCCGGTTTCCACCACAAGTGACAAGGGAATTACCCTTTGGTCTGTTGCTCCCGCCCAGACATGGCCTGGATAGGATGTCAGACTCTGGAAATGGCTTCTGTGGGCTGTGAGGACGTTTGGGTCATGCCCAGGGACGTGGCGTGTTTTCTCTCCCACCCTTGCTTTGGCTTCGCCATCACAAGTGGCAGATGGGCCTTTCAGTGCTAGAGTTTGATTGACTGAGCTGTTTGTTCTCATCGCCCGTTTGTGGAATGCATCTCACAGCACTCTGGCAAACCCACAGGGTGTTGCCTGTTTGGCACTGGGATAGCATAGTAGCTGGCACCTTAAAAAACGTCTAGATACATCTGGATGATTGCCAGGCTCAGCATGTGCGCTCACCAGGATGTGTGCAAACGAGGCATGCAGGTTCTCTTTTCTAATGTCTTTTATAAGATGCCCATCGCTGGAATAATTTTAAATCTTGTCACAAATCCGTAGTCCCAGAGAACTTTCCCAATTGCCACTGTGCTGCACGCCACATCCATTCAGTACCTGCTGGCCACAGTGGAGCTAGAACTCTGATCTTTCTGGTCCAAAAGCATGGGCCCTGCCACATGAGCTAGGAGAAAATCTCCATGGATAGCTAGCAGTATAGGATCTATGACACACTGGAGCAATAGATTCTGTTTGAAAGCGAACAGTTCTTGCACGATCAGTACAGTGTTTTTTCAGAACAAGGAACTTATTACACCATCTAGTCTCATCAGTAGTGAGATTTCCATGCTGGACAAACAGAACTAGAATCTGTTGACTTTCAGGGCAAGGTACAGGCTTTTCTCAGGCGTTTGCCTGCAGGCATGTGACTGTGGGGGAGGTATTCAGTTTATTTCCTAGGATGCATGTCTTTCAACTCATGCCTTGTTATGTCCATTATGGTTTTGAAATTTGTGCATGTGCCTGGGGATTTTGTAACGAGCACGTTTTATAAGCTGAAGCTGTAAACCTGGAGAGGCAATGTACACCAGTGGGTGCTGGGCTGGGATATAGGTTCTGTTCCAGCTCTGCCACTGAGCTGTGTGATCTTGGGCAAGTCCCTGTGCCTCTATCCTGTTTCCCATCCTCTTGTCTGTGGAGACTGTGAACTCTTTGGGGCAGGCAGTGTTTCTTACTACAAGCATATGTACAGTGCCTGATCTCAGCTGGGACCTCATTGGGCTTCCATCATACAAACAATAATAAACAGGCTGTGTTACTATTCTCATCCAGGCACGGGCTGGTAGCATTCTTTTTGTCTATCTGGGAGCACATGCAATGCTATTGCGTGGAACAGAGAGCGTCATGGTTTTAAATCCTTTAATCCAGATGCTAACATTGGAGACACTGCCTCATATTCTTTGGGCCAGTGACCATATCTGCCAAAGTATGTGTGATGCCATCACAGGTCACAATCGCAACCTCACTGGGAAAGCAAGATTAGGCAAGCAGTGCCTAGACACTAGCTAATTCTTGGACAGATCTCTTGCAAAAAGTGCAGGGGTCTTCACTGTGAGAGTGGCTAATGGGATGTTCCCTTGATCATGTGTAGACCGAACTCTTTGAGCAGATATATTGTGGCTCCAGGTGGGGAAACCTCCCCTGTTTGGAAAGAGCTGGTTTTGTTGGAAATGTCTGAATTTTTCCCCTGGGGGTGGGAGGTGGGTCATGTGGTAACTTTGCCTTTTTCTTGAGCTGTTTCTAGTTCTATCATTGCTTTATAGTGTTAGCTGGGGGATTTTTGTTGGTTTTTGTTTTTCTGCCAGGAGTCAAGTAAGGATAATCTAATCACATGCTTCAAGCTGTGAAAGGGAAGGGGACAGGAAGGGTTATTTCCACAACTGGCTTGGTGCCTGATGCCAAGGCGCCATGGTGATGGCCGCATTAGCTATACCTATATAATGTGTTTTTTCTTTTGGGTTTCTTTTGTTCATCTTCCTCTGAAGCTGTGGATATAGGCCAGTGCTCCAGGAAGGACATCAGACAGAGACCAATAACATAGGCTGCATTCCTTAGGCAAAATTTCCTTTCAATTCAGTGGTAGGCTCTCTCCCCCACCCCCCCACGTGCACACGCGCGCACACACAGTAGTGAATGCAGGGCTGGCCCTCGACCCTGCATGGCAGATTCTCTGTTCCTATAAGAACTGGTGGGGTTTGTTTAGTCGGAAGGTTTGATAAATGTTGACACATCTGATTTGTGATCTGTTGCTTGGTTCCCAAGGATACCGCATATGTTAGAATCTAAGATAAGCTGCTTATAACCTAAGATGAATGCTTTAAAAATATCAGTGCCCCTCGCTTTTTGCATTTATATTTATCTCTTGCTCCTCCTGCCCCCCCAATGGTCTTTATTTCACACTGAGAATAGAACATGTGTGTTCTGCAGAGAAGCCTTTTACTCTTTAGGTTTGGCTGAATTTATAGATGGAGTCAGATCTTCTGTTATCACATTTCACTGAGCACAATGCTAATATCTCTTACTCTTTTCCTTTGTGAGCTGATAACAGCGATGGAATTGAGATCCAGAGACTGAAGTTCTCTAGCTATCCATGGCAGATGTTCATGCGTGCGGTGGCAGTACACGCTTCCCCTCCCCCATTTCACCCCATTCATGTGCTTCAATCTTGTTCTGTAGAAATTACCTTTAGTGGTGGGGAAGGAAGGGCAGGCTTCATGGACTGATCAGCTCTTGACCTCTCTGCTGAGGTGGCCTTGAGATGAGGATGCTTTTCTACTAGGAATTGAGCTGCAACCCACTAGACTCCTTGCACACAGGTCCTGGCACTGCCACCCGATGATCAATACTTTTGGTCTCTTCCAACCTGAGCTGAGTTTATACAGGTGAATTTGAGATGAAAGGTCCCATATCTCATTAGCTAATGGACCACTCACCAGTTGAGTCCAGTATCTCCTGCATGTCTCCCTTCAGCAGGAGCTCAGGTTGAGAGCCCTCAGCAGCAGGAGAGGATCTTGTCTTTCATATAAATCAAGACAATAAGGATACTCAAATCTCATGCTTGAAGGGTCAGCCATTCACTTGCAGGGCTCCAGAAGCTGCATGTCTTGTGTGGGTGGAAAGAACCTTCTCTTGAAGCAGTGTTGGCCAAGGCTGGAGGACCTAGATAGACCAGCAGTCTGTTCAGGTGTGGCAATTGCTTTATCACTGTAACGCACTGTGTTGCTCGGGCTGGTGTGCCCACATGTCACTTAATGCAAAGAAGCCTCTCCCCTCTCCAGCAGGAGAAAGGGTGAGCCCTGTCAACTTTGATGGCTCTGTATCCATCCTCTCCCCTGAGCACATTCCAACTGGCTCAGCACCTGGTGTCAGTTTTTTAAGGTGTGCACAGGCCTTGCGGGGCTCCTTGACAGATCTGACAGACTAAACCTGTAAAGCCTTTGTACTTCCCCTCCCAACTTCTTAGTTAACCCTTTCCCCATGAGGTCCCCACTTGCAATTAACACCCTCCCTTCCAAGCCTATCCATGCTGGGAGGGATGAGGCAAAGGAACAAAATTAGGCTGAATATCAAGAAAAACATCTTGACCCAGAGCCAGATCAGATTGTGCAATAACCTCCCCCTCCCCTGGGGAAGTACGCATCTGGATGTCGTGCCAGTGCAATGTTGCAGGACGTGCCGCGTTACATGAACAATGTAGTCAATGTTGGAGTGTTGGCTACTTCAGTCACTGGTGGCTCTGCTCTCCAGCTTTTCCATGGATAGTACCACACCAAAGCAGACCAGTGGTTCTAATCCAGTATCTTCCCTTTCTTTGTTCCTAACAGCAGCCAGTACCAGCTGCATCAGAGGAAGGTGCGAAACACCTGGGCAGTTGGAGGGAAGTTCTTCCTAACTCCCATTAGTAAGAGGTTATCTTATGTCCTGAGGCATATTTCACTCCAAACTGAAAACCACTGCCCTCCAGCGTCTCTCATGCGCTCAGACACTGAGCAGCACGCCCTTTGGCTTTTAAACCAGGCCAGCAGAGTGTCTTAATATTTCTGCAGGAATTTTTAAAGTAATAAAAAGCTGTTGCTTCGCGCCTGGATAAAGTGACCTATCATTTATCCCCCAAGGGCTACGCGAGGCTCATCTGTCTTTCCTTGGGGTGGAGTCCTCCTTCTCTGCCTGACTGCTGATCCAGCAACTCCATGAACAGGCAGCTAAGGCTTGGGAATGGGTCCAGGTTTGTTCCATGGCAGCAAAGTCAATGCTATCGCTAGCCTCCTGCCCTCTCAAAATGCAGCTTCCTTGGCCAAGGGTTTCTAGATGGAGCCTCTCGCCTCTAGGTCACTTCTGAAGTAGTGACTGAAAGTCAGTTTGGCCAGTGAGAGACTGTTTGGAGGTGTCTGTGCACTTCCTAGTACGTAAGTGCCATATCACAATTGATCCCTGCCCCCCCCACACACACAAACACACTCCCCCGCAAACCCCCTTCACTGAGGCTCTCTTGAGAGATCATCAGGGAAAACGTGGGTCATGAAGATGGAACGCCTCTCCCTCTCAGATCATGGTTCAGACATGTTATCGGGGCAGGATGAGTGGAAGCTGGAGCTGCTTCTGCCCATGCTGTGGACAGCTGGAGGACTTTGGTTTCCACCAGGATTGTCCATCTAGTACCTTTCATTAGTAGTAATATAGAAATAAATGCCACCATTGAAATACAATACTATGGCACCGTGAGGGGGAAGGGTAGGAGCTTTGTCTGCTGCCAGGATCTGGCATATCACACTGTGGCTAGAGTGCCAAAGTAGTCGGTGCCCAAGCTTTGAACATGCCTGCTGTAGCCAGAGAAGGCTCAATGACTTAGGACAAGTGGCGCTGTCCTTATCCAAGTGGCTCTTGTTGCCAAGTGCTTTGATCTTACTGTTGGCCTCCAGCCTTTCTCTGGGGCTCCTGAAGCCCTGGTTAGAGGGGTGACTTCAGGCAGTGCTCACAGCGATTTAATTTTAGATCCTCAGGCTCAAGCTTTTGTAATCCATTGGAGATTGCCTGTAACTCATTGTTGCCACCTTTAATGTGTAAATGATGAACTGTAACCTGAGCTGCTGTGCACCTGCCTCACTGTCTGTTACCTAGAAGGCATTTCATGAATGAATTGGTGCTGAGGCTGCAGTTTAGATGGGAATACACACAATAAAGCTTGGAGATTGCTGTATGGCGAGATTATAGTTCAAAGTGCCTTATAAATAGCTAATTAGACCCATCAGATGGAGTATTCTCCTCCTCCTTTTAAAGGGGGGGGGTGAATTAAGGCACAAAGGGGTAAGAGTATGTCTACACTGCAAAGAAAAAGTCCTGGCACCGAGTCTCTGAGCCTGGTCTATTCACTGGGCCTAGTGGGGCTCTGGCTGCAGGGCTAAAAATAGCAGTGTAGTTGCTCCCTCTTGAGCTGAAGCCTTGGGTCTGAGACCCTCCCCTCTCGCTGAACCACTTGATCCTTCTACTTCAGGCTCTTTGGGACTTCAGCTTGTACTATTCGCACGACTTAACCTTTGTTTTCATACTTGGCTACGTAGCACTCCTCCGTAGATCTCAAAGCACTGAGCAAAGTGTGGTATATATTTTCATTCTTTTTTTTAAATCACACGAAACTTGGCTTCTTGTTTGCAGCTGTTGGAAATAGCAATTGCATGACTGCAAGTGCAGACCTGTTTCAGACAGGCATCTTTCCTCAGCAATGAATGACAGGTAAAGAGCTGTTCAATTCCATATATTATGCCTGGCAGATTTATACCAGATCAGAGCAGCTGTGCATCTAATTTGGTATCCTGTCTTCGACAGTGGTCAGCACCAGATGCGTCTGAAGCTGTCCCCGTTTTTATTCCATACAATAGTTGGAAGAGATTGCAGGCACCTTCCATTTCATAAAATCTTCTTGGTGCCTATGAATCTTGCATTTCTGGAGCAACTGAGGGAAATAGAAATTGTATCTAAATTACATTAATAGTGGACACACAAAAATCAATTTGATAATGCCCTGCTACTATTTTCAGGGTGAAAGTCACTCCTGTGCTGAGGTCCAGCACAAGCCTCTTGTACCTATTTTTGAGTGTTTTGCTGGCCTTCTGTAGAGGAGTGAATGTCACCTTTCAATGCATACTGTAGAAAAGGCCAAGCATTTAGGTATTGACTAATGTCTGAGTTTATGCTAGCTCGGAATCGGTGATAACCTACACCATCATCACCTCTTAAAGGTGACCCTTTGTCTTCCGATCTGCTTTTCTAACCAAGTAATGCTATGGTTGCACAATTCCCTTTCACTAGCTTCCATATGAGGCTGCTAGTGCAGCTTTGTCGTCCTGGATTGACAACACTCGTCGTCCGTAGGCAACTGGTTTATTCTTTAACAAACTGGAGTACATGAGCCTAATCCTCCTCTCATTTACACAGGAATAAATTGGGAGTAACTCAGTTGGGGTCACTGGGTCTGCAGTGGTATAAAGCTGTAAATGAAAGGAGCATAGGACCTACGTTTTGTATTTGCCAACCTACCAACCCATTGTAACTTTTCTTGGAATGCACGACACTTTAAGGTGGGTTCTTAATTCTATTTTTAATTACACAGTTCCAATAACATGCAAGACTCCAAACATTTCTGGGCTTGCAGTCCCACTCTGTTCTAATTCAGGCCAAAGCCTATATAAAATGCTCATAATGAAGATAGACTCTTCTCACATTCAAAGCAGCTTGCTTTAAACTGTTCTCCTCTGTCGTGCGTGAATAATGATTCCATACCATCTTGTTGTGCTTCCCCCACTGCCAGCTTCAGCTTAAAAAAGCCATCTGGGTATGTTCTGTAAACACAATGGGACAGACTTATCCTTGGTTAAATGCCAGTAGTTTTAGGGCTGAACTTGGCCCTGTATTTTTGTAATATAAGGACAAATATGTTTCTCATAAAAGTGAGGTGCTGAGGGCAGAAGCTTAAGCAAAGTGAAGGCAGAGGCTGGGCAAGCTTCCTCCACCCTTCTCTGCCAATACTCTTCAGTCCGGACCTCTGTCACACTTGCAAATCCTTGGAGTATGGAGTTGGCTCTGTGATATGGGCAAACAGCAAAAAGGGGCAAAACTAAGCCCATTTTCACTGGTGACTCAAGTGACTGTGAGTGGGATTTTCAAATGCCTAAGTGACTTGAGCACAAATCCATTCACTTTTAGTGGGTCTTGTGTACCTAACTCACTTAGTTGCTTTGGAAAAATCCCACCCTGAATGTCCAGATGAATTTCCCCCCAACAAGGGCAAATGTTGTATACTGGAATAGGATATATGCTAGGATCCATCTAACTATAATAAGGTTCCACTATAGTGCAGCAGGAACTAATTGTGGTGCAGTTGCAGCTGCATCTGAGTGACGTTCACTGGTATTTTAATAAGCACTTATTTAGGGAATTATCTTTCACATTTCTCTGACTGCACCACAGTCTCTTTGTATCCGTGTTGCTTCACAACCTTGCGCACAAATTCCAATGTACGTTGACACACAGATGGAAGTTGGTAACAGAGACACAGAGCTAATTTCCCTTGCGTGATGTTACCCGGAGACGTCAAGCTGTCAGTATTGCGAAGAACCGCAGATGACATGGAAACTTAAGCACCAGAGATTTTTTTTGAAGAGTTCAGACGTGGACCTCCCCCTCCTCCCCCTCTCCCTCACTACTGTTGTCCAAAATGTGAGACATGCTTTCTAACAGGAAATCAATATGGAGTGCAGGCCAGTTTGTTCAGCCTGCATTCGGCATGAAGTCTGACAAGAGACATCATAGATAGCAAAGCAGCTGTGGTGCCTCAGAGTTAGTCGCTGGTGTCAAAATACTGCTGCTTTTTCACTTTTTTTTTTTTTCTCATACTATATTGGATCATCCAAAATTCAACAATCTGGAATTAGTTTTGTATGGGATATGCAAGCCCAAACCAGCTTATGCATTGCTGCTCCCCTATGATAGCCCTTGCGTACTACGTGATATGGGGAACAAGTCTCTGGCTCTCTTGAATGCCATGTTTCCATGCATATGTAGGGCAATCTCTCTCCAGTGGGCTCCCTATCTTCATTTGGGGTATTGGCTGTATCCACTGGATCTTTTTCAGGATATATACTAAGGCTGAAGAAACACCAAGAAGGCAGCAGAAGCACAAGGATGCTTCACAAATGGGAGGTGGACCAGTTCTTGGTGTCCGAATCCATGAGCTTGCCATGTTCGCTAGCCAACACATGCATGTTGGGGGTGGGGTCTACAGTCACCTCTCTATACCTTGCAGAAGCAGCCACAGCAGTCCTAGATTGCTTACTGTAGACTTGGGGCTAAGGATTTTCCTCCTCAGACTCACTCAGGTATGACTAGGCTGCACCTCTGATCTGCTGGGCACCCTTAGCCAAGTCTGTGCCTCTGTTTTCCCTTGCACCCTTTATCTGGCTAGGTCAGAAGAGACTAGCAGATCATCTAGTCCAGTGGTTCGCAAACTTTTGTACTGGTGACCACTTTCACATAGCAAGCCCATGAGTGCGACCCCCCCACCCTTATAAATTAAAAACACTTTTTTATATATTTAACACCATTATAAATGCTGGAGGAAAAGCGAGGCTTGGGGTGGAGGCTGACAGCCCGCGACCCCCCCCCATGTAATAACCTCATGACCCCCTGAGGGGTCCTGACCCCCAGTTTGAGAACCCCTGGGCTAGCATATTTTGATGAGAAGCTCTTTGGCCCAAGGATGGTCTCTCACTATGTGTTTCTAACACAAGAGGTCCCTGTCTCAGTTGGGGCATCTAGGTGTTGCCCCAAAACAATTGATAGGCTGTTTGTTTGGGGTGTGTGTGTGTGTCTGTAAAACCAACAGATGCCTGTTGTTGGCAGGCAGGCGGGACCGAACCTGGGACCTCTGGAGCTAAATGCATGAGCCCCTACTATGTGAACTAAAAGCCATAGGCCTCTTAGCTAAGGCTGTAGAGCAGACTTATTAATCTTTCTCTCTAAGTGGGCTCAGTGCACTAGATGGGATAGCACACCACATCCAGGAGGTGTGTGGGTTACATGTGCTCTTCCTGAGGGTATGCTTTTAGGGGGTCCACATATCTTACAGACTTAATAAAACATGGAGAAACAATTACGTATGCAAAAATAAAGTGGTTTATAATACATGACTACAGGTATTATGTCACTGTTTATAAGTGAATGTCTTGAGCATGGCATGTATGAGGGGGGCAACAGAGCAAAACTTGGCACCTCTAGTCTCCATACCACAATGGCTGCTGGAGCTGCATGGCATAATAGCCCTCTCTGAGATATCTAGAACCACAGGTTTCAATCCTAGCAGGGGCGATTTAGGCTCTGTTTCCAAAGTAAATAAGCTGCATTCCAGGCTATAACAGAGCATGGGATCTTTCCGATTTGACCTTCAATAATCAAGGGCCACATAGTCCATTTGGATGAAGATCACATGCCAACGTTCATTACAGAATGGGGTTTACCCAGGTGCCCTGGCACCATGCTGTGTGCTTGGCAGCTGCCTTCTATCCTAGAGCTGGCTGCATTTCAATGGCAAAAGGTTTCCTATCTGAATGTCATTTGTGAAGCACTTTGACATGAATGGTGATATAAATTAATGCCTAATCATAATCTTACATTTGTATCAGGGAATAATGAAGAATATTTAAATGTGTTTTCTTTGTTTCTCTTCCCCCTTAAAAAGCCTTGCAATTTATCACTGTCTTTCTGTGATTTTTTCCCCTCCCCTCCTCCCCCACTAGCTAGAAATCAATGCTGAATTATGCATCACAGGAAAGAAAATGCATCACCACTGACAGCAGCATTGTTGCACAAGGTCCTGAAGAAAGCTGTTTACTTGTGGGTTTGTTTGTTTGTTTTTAAATTCAGGTTTTAAATAATTTTTCATCCAAACCAAATCTGTGACCCTGAATCTACATCTATGTACGTAGTGATGTTTCCCTGCTGTGGATGAGTCCTGTGGAGGGTCTCTAACAGTTGAAGTATGCAGTGTTGTTGTAGCAATGTCAGTCCCAGGCTATTAGAGAGACAAGGTGGGTGAGGTAATATTTTTTTTATTGGACCAACTCCCCTTGGTGAGAGACAAGGTGCTAAGCAGCTGGAAGCTCACTTTGACTTTAACTGGAATAATGGGTGCTCAGTCTCTCTGAAAATCGGGCCATTACTGTCCTTACACAGTAGAGAAGATTTCAAATGAGCTGAGTTAGCTAGAATGTGTTGTTTCATTATTTTTGTTAGCTAATCACTACAGATGTATCCTTAAGTATAAAAGTTAGACAATCCCCCAGCTACATAATGTGCACTTAATATATCCCCCAGGAGAATGTGGTATAAATCAACATTTATTTGATATACATGTAGACAGCACACAGTCATAACAAGACATCCAAATACAGAAAAATAGCAAATACACACTTTAGCCAACACAGAAGAAGAGGTAGTAACACCAATTGAGAACAGATACAGTAAAGTACTAAAACAAGAGTCTGCCTTCACTGCATCTTTTCAGAGCCGAACAGAGAATATACAAAATGTTAATGTTGATATCGATCTTGGAGTTGCTTTTAGTAGGATTCAGGAAATCCACCCTACCTTATCATGTACTACTTCACTTTTGTAAATACATCACTTGAAAGATGCATCTTCAGCTAACCAGATGTACCAAGTCTACATGTGGTTTATGAATGGAATGCTTTGGCTTCTGCAAAACACCAATGAGCTTTGTGTTAGGGGCTTGTTAGAGGGAGCAGGATGCCTGCAACTGCCTTTCTGTTGTGTTCTTCAGTGTCTAAGGCTGTGTTTTTCTATGGCTAGTGAGTATGTGGTTTTTGGTATAAATCTTGGTTGGGGATGTAGCTAGGGGTTTACAATAAAACAATGGCTTTGTAAAAAATGGACTATCTGAAGTGGTCTCAAACAATCGCTGTGAGAGATGATAAACTCATTTAACACACAGATTTCCAGGGCAGTCCTTTGTAGGATCAGAACCTAAGAGGTTTTGCACAATGGGCACTGTCCTGATGTTCACCGAGCCCAAATAAATGAAGAGGAGTCTACCCACATGGAGCTTATTGCAGAACTGCAGACTTACTCTGTTGGTTCTTCATCTTAGGGACTGTGGGTAGGGTTTTACCAAGTGCTTCAGGAGCACAAGTCTCCTTGACTTTCCAAGAAGCTGTGAGTGGACGACAGGGGATGGATCACTCTGATTGCCTGTTCTGTTCATTCCCTTTGAAGCACCTGGCATTGGCTACTGTGGGAAGACAGGATACTGGCTAGATGGACCATTGGTCTGACCCAATATGGCTGTTCTTATGCCCCACTATTGATGATATTTTTGGTATGTCCCTTAGACATTTCTGAAAATCTCACCCTATGTCTGTAATTGGCATATAAAGCACCATCTAGTTAGAGCCCTCTTTACATACATGTACAATAAGTCACTTCAGAAACCTTCCCATTAAATAGAATATTTCTGTTCTGAAGTAAATGTCTACCTTTTTAAAAGTTGTTGGTCAGATGATTTTTCTTTACAATGTTATTCTCTTAGAACCTCCTAGCCTTAGAAACAAGAAAATGTTTCATTTGAGAACGTAAACTTGCTGAAGCAGTTACTTTGTAGCTACAAGCAGAAGAGTACTCTTGAAGCCAGATTTCACTCCAAACCATGTCTGGCTGCCTCCTTTCCACCTTCCACCACCAACTCTGTGGAGATTACCCACCTTCCATCAGCACAAGAGCCAGATGGAGATTTTATTGAATCTGGCCCTAAACTTGTCACACGCGCTACTCCAGCATCATACTTACTGCTCCTCTCATTTAATACTGACAAAATATACAAACATAATTACAGATTATTTTGCTTGGAAACTATGCCTTTTCTCCCTCTTTCAGTTTTTCACGGCAATAGGGAGACTTCTACAGAGCAAAAGGAGTTTCCCTCACCTGTGTAACATTTCTTAAGAATAGTTATGCTAACATTTCATTGAACGTGATTATTTCCATTTAAAGCAGGGAAGTGTGCCAGTTCCCAGCATACTTCCTTATTTACCATTTGTCGGCCATTCTGTTCACTGGCAGCAAATCTCGCTCTATAAATTTCTTATGCCGTTTAGTTTTTAGCAGAACTGAGTACTTATTACGCTCTGACAAAACTCGGGTGAGAGACCAAGGTTCAGGAGCATCCCAATGCTCATCTCCCGAGTGGATTCACAAGCAAACAACTCCAAAGCAGGATGAAGACAGATGGCTGTACAGTTTCAGCAATCCCTGCTGGCCCACTCTTTCGACAGCATTGATTGTGGCCTCAAAGGAGACTGTACATATACCACCTTCTTGGCTATGGGTGGAATGGGAAGAGAGAAAAGGCAGAGTCCAGAAGGAGGCATAACTGGAGCCCATAGAATTCTCTTCATAATGTCACAGCTCACCCAGAGTAACTATTCCTCAATAGCACTACCCTAAACGTAAAAATTAAATTTGTTTCAGTGATACCAAGACTTTTGATCCACAACCGAGCTGTTATTTAGGAAGGAAAAACAGGCAGCAGCTGGTACTTGTAGAAGTGTCAAAGCCTGTGTCTTCCTTACCTGCAGCTGTTAAGATTTAGAACTATAATAACAAAATAGCCCTAAAACCATAGGTAGCGGCCATCTGTATGCCATTCATTTTCCAGATAGGCACATTTTAAAGCTGAGAGGGATTCTTAAGGCATGTTACATTATACCCTTTCTGAAAAACGGTTTGCCAGCCTTCCTGTTTACTGTATTGCTTGAGTTTGTACATTAAGACAGTGGGAAGAAAGCTGCAATACAAGGTAACAAGGGAATACACTGCTGATAATATTTATCTGATATACTCCTCCTCAGAGATGCCAGACAGGTCTTCATCAGTGCTTTCATCCAAATCTGGTAAATTGCCCCAAAGCAGTAAATTCACACCTGGAAAAAAGGATTGTAAATAACTTAATTTGTATTCTGACCTCGTTTGAGTTAGAGTAAAAACTGAATTCATTGCCACAAAATGAATGGCTCTAGTCTTTGAAAAACCTATTAGATGAAATAAGACAACATTGCCTAGGTCTAGGTTATTTTCTATTTTTATTCAAAAAGGATCTCTAGAAATATCCTTTTGAACTAGACGATAGTAGCAAGTCCTGTATGAAGTTATATGAAATAATCTTGTAGCTATTGGTAATCCCCTTATGGCCGGGTTACATTAATTGTGTTGGTTCGAGGCACAGATGACATTGTGAAAGTGTTTAAACTAACTAACCTTGTGTATGAGGAACAGAAATACAGATGGTCTAGTAAAAGGCCACATACTTTGGGAAGACCCAGAAGGACTGATTATGCGAGATACACCTCTACCCCGATATAACGCGACCCGATATAACATGAATGCGAATAGAACGCGATAAAGCAGTGCTCCGGGCGGGCGGGGCTGCACACTCTGGTGAATCAAAGCAAGTTCGATATAACGCTGTTTCACCTATAACACGGTAAGGTTTTTTGGCTCCCAAGGACAGTGTTATATCAAGGTAGAGGTGTACTTGTAGTTTGTGTGCCAAGTAGTTGTTTAAAAGGAACTCAAGCGAACTAAATAGTAAGAGCTAGAATTGGTTGTAACCTCAGCCTAAGCTAATGGGGATCAACAGAAAAAGTTATATAGGGTCACAGTGACAACACAGCTCAACTCAGAATAACCAGTCAGTGGAGGGTTGCTTAATAGCACAGTGAAGCGACACACACTACTATAAATAATATCCTCTAGCTCTGCATTTACACTTGTATTTGTGCAGTTTGCATAACAATATTGCTCAAAAAATCCTGATTCCCATCAGCAATAGGTTAGAGTAAATTTTCTGATCAATTAATCTTACAGCCCAGTGCCTTTTTTTTTTTTTAATATAAAGCCACACAAACTTGAGGTAACCTAATATTGCATTTTAGATACTTTTAAGCTCCAGGTGACATGAATAGTTTCCTCATATAGCATTCCTTCCCCACAAGCCTCTCTGCTGGAAAGGCAACTCAGTATAGACTTGCTATATACCTTAAGTAAACAGCATATGCGTTGAGACACCTTACTATTGGAGGGAGGGGGAGAAGGGAGGAAGTTGCCAGTTAACTCTCCTGTGAGTTAAATAGAACTTCCCTGTTCAGAATCAAGAATTCCTTACCAGAGGAGTCTAGTCTGTTTATACCAAAGACTGCTTGGCTGTGAAACATCCAGAAATGGCCATTGTTACAGGACAGCAGGCAAGGTTTGCATGGAGCAATCACATGGTAACCTACAACATTGCCACTAGAACAGCAAACAAAATAATGATCATGTAAGTTCGTGGATGAAAGCCAGTTTGCAATGAAGAACCAACTAAGCTTAATGTTAAACAGGATCTAACCACTTTACCAGGCAAATTGGTATAATATTCTTATCTGGGGAAAATTAAAGGCGAGTTTTTGAACAAGTGGTGCAAAAAGTGTCTGAATATATTTACTTAGAGAAAGAGGGGGTGTGGAGTTGCACACACATATATATTTACTTAGAGAAAGAGGGTGTGTGTGGAGTCTTGTCTTATTGCAGAGAACCAAATTCTGTCTGTTATCCGAGTGTACTTTAACTTAAGTCAGTGAAATTTGTTGTATCTATCATGGAATCTGATTGTTCTGTTTTAAAATAGAACTCCCCAGTGAAATCAATGGAGAGTTCTCCTTAAAACTGATGGTACAATAGGACCCAATAAAAGCTAAGTAATTGGATTGTAAGAGCTAAGTAATTAGGTTGGTGTATATATGAGCCTGATTCTGCTCCATTAAAGTAAATGGAAATTAAGGGTTTGAGTAGGAACAGATTATAGCCTAATTAATTTACCTGTAGTAGATTCCTTTCACTCTCAGAAGCACACCCAGGAGAAAGTGTGTGCTTTCTATTTCAGCATCTGGACAAACCAGAATTCCTTGCTAGCCAAGTCTCTCTCTCTCAAAAAAAACCACCTTGTTATTTTTAATCCAAGAACCTTCCCGTCCAAGTTCAAATCTGAGCAAGCTGAAATTTTAGGCATAAAGCAGACAAGTGACCCTTTTGAGCAGTTTAGCAGAATTTTTTTTTTTAAAGGAACAGTATCTTAAGTATCAGGCATTAATAAAAATAAACAACAAACTCCAGGAACTTTCATGTTAATTTTTTCCATCCGCTAGTGCAGAGTAGGTCTGCCAACAGCATGTTCTCTTACAGCAGAACCTCAATTTTATGAACCTGTTATACAAACCTACTGTAACTGAGATGTTCAATTTTATGAACTCCTGAATCCCCAATTAGTTCATAAAACAGGAGTTCTCCACTGTATCTGTTTTAGTAAAGTGGAAGATATGAGTAACTGCATTTCATTGTGACTTTATTCACATAGCTATCTCAAATCAATACTGAAGCAGTCTCTCTGGAGTCAGTCAGGTGCTATGCAAGTTTCCTATAGAACCCCACTTTAGTCTTGATACGCATTGTCCCATGCATTTCTGCTAGGGACTTCTACAATGACAGACTAACAGTCACGTCCAAAGGTAGTGGGGCCAAATTTCCACTGAGCAATGTTATATCAAATTCACTTCATTTGTGACCCAAGCGCTTGCACTCTAGTGGTCAGTAATGAGATGCTGCAATGTTGTTTCTGCAGCACATGCATTGCAGAGCAGGTGCTTGTATGATTACGAGACACATTGAAATGATATTACTTACCACTTTAAACATGCAATGTTCTTCAGTTTGCATTTGCAGATGTCAGTGAAATAGCAGCTTCCAATAAAGTCAACAGTACTGGAGAGGAAAAAAAAAAAAAGTCACAGGAATAGTTTAGACATTTAACATAACTTCACCCAGCCATCTGCTCTTGCTGTAAGCTAGAATTCCAACAAACCAATGTTTGAAGTTCTTACTTTTCTATTTCCATTTACAAACACCTATCTGCTATCATCCAATCTCCCTCTATCACCAAGCATAGTAGTATCAAGATAGCAAAGATTCCTATATATTCCACCAGCACACCCTGAGCCAGCACCACAGTGCAGATTTCAAATTTGTGGGCAGAATGATGGAGTGCTAGCACATTAGCCCTGCTGTACCCCTCCCTACCTCTTACAATGCTGCCTCACCAGCTCACCTCTAGTTGTCCAGTAGGATACCATAATACTCTATTGTCTAGGGTCATCTACTCAACACAGATTTCAGTTGAATCCCAATGCTAAGTGAATGTACTTCAAATATTCACATAGCTGACTCTTCACGAAGTAAGAGGAAGAATAGCAGACCACTAGTGTAAAGCAGGTATTTGAGGGCACCATTAAATAGCAAAAGAGGCAGTGGGGGTAAAATAAAGATACTTTCAACACAACTTTGAAGAGCTTCAAAGTTAAACTCATCACAAACCATGTGAGGAATAATAACTAATAATGCTGAACATTACATCACTGCATAGTCACTTAATTGCATATCTCCAGTTATCACACCAATAAACCAAACCTGGATTACTTCCTGGAACTGGTTGCTACATAGAAAGGAATAAAAGCACCCAATGTGGTGGTCATTTTTATCAAGTGAAGTCAGTGATCAAAAGGCATTGCTCACAAGAATCTCAAGATGACACTTTATCCCAAGCAATGCTATACTCTGCAGTTTGCACTGAGTTAGTCACCAGTGCTATAAAACAAGAGTGCTGGGTTTTTTTTTTTTTTTTTGAAGATCTTATTCCACTGTATGCTTTTAATCCATACTTGAAGTTGGTTCAATCCAGGCACTGTCCTGAGGCACACTTCACCAGGTTATACATGTAGCAACATGCTTTTTAATTCTACCATCTTTTTGATGGCCAATGAGGGCTTCTCCTCAGGCCTATAGTATGGGCATTTACTGCTATACAGGGACTTAAAGGATCAACCGTGAAACTTTTAGCAGCTGAGGTTCATAAGTGGTTGATGGGATCTACAACTCCCTTATATGTGCACACTACAATCCCAGCAGAATCTGCCATAGAGTAATTAAAAATGAAGCATAATTGAATGCTTTAGACCAAAAATCTGACCACCTGAAATTAGTGGGAAGTGCCCATCAGATTCTGCTTTAAAAATCCATTACAGTAATTGAAACTTAATTTTAGAGTAGGCTTATTTACATCTTTAAACTTCTAAAAATATTACACACAGGCAGAAAATAAAGTTACAAGCTAGCTGACAAAGTCCCTTTAATGGCTTTGCTCTATATATTTAATTTTTCCTGCTTTACATGAGGATGATGGCTAACTTCTTCTGAATTGTTTCAGGCTATGAAGGTTGTCTGGTTTTATGCAACTCAATGAACTGGCCCACAGAGGCTAACATCAGCAAGGCTCAAGAGCTGCTTTGTTGGTGTCCCAGTTCCATGCAAACAGTCAGTCCAGAGCTAACCATTTCAACTAGATGATAAGGCTTCAGTCCAGGGAACTGGGCCCCTCACTAGTACTTAGAGATGATAATTAGTCTTTTTATACAGGGAGTGAACTCAGTTACCAACTATACCATTGGGTTCAGTTAGCAACTCACTATCTTTGTCTACATTAAGAAACTTGCCTATTTACAATGGGTGTCAGCAGCAATAGGTGTAGCTGGCCTGGAGCAAGATGTAGTTTAACTGCAAGGGTGAACAGGTTCAAACTATGTTCAACACAGTTTCAGAAATGGTAGGTGATTTGATTTAGTCCTGTCTGTGCACTTGCAGTTAAACCATTTTCAGTACCATTTAATATGCTTGTTGCAGACACCCTACATCTTTGTCTGCAGGGAACCAGTATTCTTTACAGTAGGGCTTCCAGCAGTGGTAGGGTTGCAACAAACTTCCAGCATTTTTACCATTCTCACTTACGGTGTCTAACACAGAAAATGCTGTGCACAGGTTAGCCTAAAATCCAGCTAGCCCAGGTAACAATAATAGTGAAGACACCACAGCCAGGCTTCTGTGTGGGTAGTGCAAGTCTGGGATGGACTTTGGGTGCATCATCAACATCATCATCGGCGATCCCTTGACTCGAAGATGATCTCTACCACGTATTTACATATGGGTCCTGAGATGACTCAGGAGTCCAATCCTGGAATCATAGATCCGTCGTAATAGGTACAGACATTTCCTGTCAGGCCAACTGCCTGCTGGGAGAAAGTTCTCTCTCTTTTCAGGTTCAAGGGCAAGGCACTTCTCCTCAAAGCGACTTATTGCCTGATGGAGGATGTGGCGCTAGTGGGGTCAGTTGGTGGCTTGCTTCTCCCAGCTTGTGATATCCACATCAGTTTTCTTGAGATACTCTTTCAGTGTGTCTTTTGTAGTGCATACTTGGCTTGCTAGCCCACTGTGACACCTGAGCTGTGCTTTCTGCACTTCTGTTGTTACCCGTGCTTGCTGGATTCAAGTTAGCTTGGACAGACTAGCCCATGCTAGCTTTTGCTGTGCAGACATACCTTCAAACCTGATGATGATAGAGGCTGGTAGCACTTTGTCTACATCAGGACTCCCAGCTACAATGGTGGTAGCTCCGGTGAAGAACTACTTCTATAGTTCCTTACTATGGACATAGCCAGCTTTAGCACTGGGTCAGTTTCCTAGTGCAGACAAGGCCATTGTCAGACTTAACATCTGTGTGTCAATTTCTTCTTCTGGAAAGTAGGATAGTATTATCTAAAGCAGGTGTCACCCCAACCCATCTTCTGTGAGGCTGTCTGATTTTAATGTCCTCTGTAGAAAAGCTGTTAAGAGCAAAGTAATATTGTCAAATACTCTTCTGTAATAGGGTTCCTATGGTAGACCTTAGATAGGTAAGCATTGTCAACCCCCATCATTTTTAATTGGCTCTGTTTTTGTAAATGGACACAAACTAATATTTTCAAAGCAAACTGATCTTTCCTATTTTACAACTCTCTTTGACCCTGCAATTTTTCCTAGTTTTCCACCAGTTGGAGCACTAGTGTAGGCAGCCACTGGCATTTCAAATGTAGTGTTGTGCAGACCCTGCTTTAAGCCGTGTTAGATGAGATGGTAGGTAGAATGCCGACAACTGGTTTACACTAGCATTTCCACTGTTAGAACAGCAGCAATGGTAATATAGGTACAGACTTTGTGAGAAAAGGGGCAATTTGTTTACATAACTTGGTATGTACTGGGTTGAGTGCTCCATGTCCAATATGAGTGCTTCCATTCATTCTGTTAATGGGTGGGAAAAACAGTCCTGAGAGTTGAACTTCTGCCCTGTATGCAGAGATATAAGTTTACTTAAGAGTCTGCATGTTTCCTATTTTGATTTATTCTTATAATTTAGATCCTCAATACATTAGCTCCTACTCCAAATCTAACCACTCAGCCCTGACCAAACCATCATTTGCCATGAAAAAAAAAATCAATGATTATAGTATCAGGAAATCACATACCAGGAAATCATTTCCTGAGTCACTAAAACACAGATCGCTATTTTAACTTTATACTGAATATGTGGTTTACTGACTTTCATAAACTCATTTTTGTAGTTTAATACGTTTTTATTGTACACTAAAACTGTGGATTACATTTGTAACCACATGGATCGCTTTAACTCACATTTGACAACTAGCATTGTATGAAAGACATTTTACACCAGTTTAGAACATCTGTGCCAGGAACTAGGTGTCTATTGTAAATCTCAAATGAGACCACAGAACAATGGCTTAGTGATTAGAATGTTTAAAAAATGAACCTTTGTTTTTTTTTTAATTAATTTTAGCCCATCTTAGTTTATCTCCTTTTAACTCATGCTTACAGATTAACGCTTTGTAATTTACATTTTCTTAATATTTAATTTACTATTTAATATTTAAATATGGCTTTCCCATAGTTACTCATCCTCTGATTTCAGCTTCCCTTTGATCAAGTAACAAGAGAGAATTTTTTTCTTTAATTCCTGGCCTTGCTTAACTCTGAAAGCCAAATTGGGTTCTTTCTGCTTCTTTCATCTTCACCAGTTAATGCACTCAACAATTCTGTTGATCTATGAGGCCAAACAGAATACAGCTTGCTTTCCTTGACTGATATTGGTTTCTGCACCATTAAGAGTAAAAACATGTTTTTATCCATAAAATAAACAAATTTGACTTGAAACAGAGAAAGTAGTTGTATTTGATTGTAGTGACATTTTTACAGAGCCACTGAAGTAAATTTATTTTTGTCAGGCTGGACGTACATTCAAGCTATGTCAATGAACAACCTTATTATCCATCATCTAATTCAGTGGCTCTCAACCTTTCCAGACTACTGTACCCCTTTTAGGAGTCTGATTTATCTTGCGTACCACCAAGTTTCACTTCACTTAAAAACTAGTTGCTTACAAAATCAGACATAAAAATACAAAAGTGACACAGCACACTACTCCTGAAACATTGCTTACTTTGTCATTTTTACCATATAATTATAAAATCAATTGGAATATAAATATTGTACTTACATTTCAGTGTATAGTATATAAAGCAGTATAAACAAGTCATCGTCTGTATGAAATTCTAGTTTGTACTGATTTTGCTAGTGCTTTTTATGTAGCCTGTTGTAAAACCAGGCAAATATCTAGATGAGTTGATATACCCCCTGGAAGACCTCTGCGTACCCTCAGGGGTACACATACCCCTGGTTCAGAACCACTGATCAAAGTCACTAGCTGGGAGAGTGTGTGGCCTTAAGGGTAGAGTAGCAGAATGGGGATCAGGGCTGAGATGCATTTCCAGATCTAGTACTAACACATTCTGACATCTTGTGGCAAATCACTTAAGGGACATGGGTTAGATTTAAAATAATTTTAATGTATATTCTTACTTTGTTACTAACTCTTGAACAACAATTGTAGAAAGTAATCCAGATTTTTCTATCATTTACACTACTTACTTATTTGCAGTCCACCAAGCTTGGAATAGATCATTTAACTGTTGGAAACATCCTACTAGTCTGGGGCAAGGCCCCCCAAGTTTATACTGCACCTGTCTGGAGGTGTTACCCTACTACAAACAAAAATAGTCTAGATATTGACTTGAAACAGGAGTGAAACTGACACTTTCAAGTCACTTTCACTTCCGTTTAAAAGCTAGTTACTTTCCAGAAGGTTCTTAAATACAACCCTACAGTGATTGACACAGGAAAATATTTAAAGTCAAACACCAAGAAAATTCCACATTTTAAAGTTGAGAAAAAAGGAGTCTTGTTTATTATTTAGAGAGTTTGTATATATGTATTTTTTAAAGTACCATTCTGTGTTTGGACTGTTCCTCAGTTCCGGTTTCTGAAAATGGAAATAATAATACTTGCTTGCTTACCTGCCATATGCAATTATAAGGAGTAGATTGAGATCTTGGGGGGGGGGGTAGGAACTGGGCCTTCTTAATGGTTTGCATGGTACCTAACACAATGGGGTATTCCTACTGATTAAGGTCTTTGGGGGCTGCTGTTACATTAGTCAGCTGTTGAGATGCCTGCAGGTGGTAAAGGAAGAGGACTTACCTGGTGGGTGGGATGTCGGTGGAGTACAGGTCCATCTCTGTGTTGGCCAGCAGCACGGCCTTCATCCCCCGCGAGCTCAGCACCTGCTGGCAGAATCTGCAGCAGAGCACGGACACACACCTGTCCTTGAAGGTGAAACCACTAATGGACATGATGGCTCTGGACCGAAATGGTTTGTCCCCTCTTCCCAGAGAGCGCTGAGGGTGCTTCTTGCTTCTCTGAGGGCAAACTGACCACCAGGCCCCTTTAGCTGCTCCTAGCCCCCCCTTCTTCAGCTCCCTCTCTCTCAGGATCCTTGCCCCAGGGACTGTGCCCCTTCTGCTGCTCTTCCCACACTCACTGCCCCCTCCCTCAGGGGACAGCCCTATACCTGCACCCCTCCCTTCCCCAGGAGATTGACTCCCCTTTCCCACCCTGCTGCCCCTTCCAGGCTCCAACACCCCCCTCTCCAAACCCTGTCCCCCCCCCCCCACTCCAGGCCCTATACACCCCCTCCTCCCTACCAGTGGGGGCCTTATGCTCTCCCCTTCCACTGCCCTCCCCTGCCTTGTGCTCTCTCCCCCCCCCCCGCTACTGGGGTCCTGTCCTCCTCCCCCCTCCTCCTTTTCCCTCTACCAGTGGGGGCCCTGTATTCGCCCCGCTTCCCCGCCGCCACCACCCAGGACCCACTGCTTCTTCTCCCACCCCCACCAAGGGGTACCCAGGCTATGCTCCCCCTGCTGCCCCACCCCCACAGCCCCTGCTTACTGCTCCTCCCAGGGGCCGACCCCCTTCTCTTTGCCCCGGGCCGGCTGAGTCGCCTGCGTCAGCCCTGCTGCCGTTAGACCCCAACGGGCTAGCCCCAGCGAGCCCCTGTCTTCAGAACTGTCAGACTCCGTTTGAATCCCTGTCCTCGCTTCCCATTGGAAGAGAGCCAACACTCCCCTAGAGCCTGATTGGGGGGATTGGGGCAAGATCCGCCTCTCAGAGCAGCTAGGACCCGTCCCCCTCAGCTCCTAATTGGAGGAGCCGTGAGACAGAGGCGGGAGAGGGAGAAGAGTAGAATGGTGCTATTGGTTAGGAGGTTTGTCACTTCGACTCATCCTAGCTGCTGATTGGGGGAGACAGACGAGGGGGCGGGGTGGGTGAGCTAGCGCTGCGGAGGAAACTGACCGCGGGAGCCGTAGCTGGAGAGCCTCGGCTCATGGAGGAGGGAACCTGGCTGCGCCGCGCTGCAGGTAGGAGCTCCGCCTGGGGCTGAGGCGCGTGTCGCGCAGACCTCCGTCCTACCATAGGCGTGCCCCAGCCCATAATACTCC
>NW_020664549.1:830513-834514 GCF_002925995.2 Terrapene triunguis | reverse complement strand
TCCCCCTTCTAGGAGCTGATCTCCCCCTTCATTCCCAGAGCTCATCTCCCCTTTTCCTCAGACTTTAATATTCTCTTTCAAACCCATAATAGTCTTCCCACCACCCCCATTTCTTCTCCCTGCTATGATTAGCAGCAGGAAAGGGAATACAGGGTTGGGTCCTTCATTCCAGAAGTGAAAAGCAAATGGGGTTTAGGTGACCAAGTGGTCCTCTCATACGATTGAGTTTGCAGCAGCCAGGATCCCGAGGTGCTGGGGGGTTTTGCAGTCAGCATTGGGGAGCACCGGTGGCTTCTCCGTGTATTTTTGGGAGAGCTTTAAATATGTGTATTTGCGCAGTCTCTTTCCAGCTGGGTGGATAGTAATTGCATAGAGCAGCTTGGAATATCTTCCACTCCCTCCATAACTAAGGGGAGAGCCAGCCACACTCTTTCTGTTTGTTTGTTTTCCATTTAAATGCTCTAACCCTAGTCTGTAACCCTTTCCCGTTTCCTGTCTCTGCTAGCCACGTTGTTCCTCTTGATGTTGGATGTGGATCCAATTGTTGGTTGGTTTTTAAAAAATGCACATCTCCCTGATTTCTTACATTTGTTACCCAGAATAACTTCTAACACCCACCCCCTCCAATTGTGCCCTGACTTCCTCCTGCTGGGAGATTTGCATCTGCCTTGCACATGCTGGGCTGCATTTCCCCTGGCTCCAAATCAGCTTTGATGTCTAGAGGAGATACCTATATTTCTGGATGGGGGGGAAACCAAACAGTCGTAATAATAACAATAATATAGAATAAAAAAGCTGCCACGTCTGTTGAATCAAAGGCTGCTGTTTTAGCTATGCCAGAGGGGATTAATCTTGTTTATGAAATGGTTTGTGGATTCATTTTTGAGCTCCTGCAGTTCATGTAATTTAGGGATTTGGGTCTAATTTTTCAACATATCATGTTGCTGCTTCTCCAGTACCTCTTTTTTCTCCCTGTATTGCTCATTTAGAGAAGCGATTTTTGCGCAGGCTAGTTTCCTTTTACTCCCACCCCTTTTCCCCTGGGGACTGAGCTTTCCCAATGATTTTTTTTTGAGGGGGGGGGCGTACTTGCTACGATGCAGGCGTTTTATCTTGCTTACCTGGGTGATGTACATATGTAGTAATATGTTGCAGTTTAAAGAGGAATTTGCAGTACTACAGCAGCTTCTTTAAATCACAAATTTTGTCCTTGCATCTTGTAACTGACAATTTAATTTTTTAAAAAATATTTTTTTATTTACAGGCAACAAAACCAAAGAAAGCAACATCTGATCCTTCATTTCTACTCCCGTTTGGGATTTTATTTGCATCATCTTTGAGCCTATTGATTTAAAAAAAAAAAAAAAAAAAGGCAAACCAAACCCACACAAAACATGTTGTGCGGAAGGACTTCCACTCCCTGACTGTGCTATTAATGTTAATAATCAGGAAAAGCCTTTGGGGGCTGCATGATCTCTCGTCTGAAGCTTGCTGCTGCTGCTAAGGGTTTTGGTGCAGGGAAACAAAACTGCCTTTTCCGCCCGCTGATTTCCTAACATCTGCATGTTTCTGCTGCCGCACTCCGTCTCACACCCTCTTCCCATGGACTGATTTTTTTGTTATTGAGGGGTGGAAGGACAAGAAACCAGGGCATTTCTTTGGGAGAAACAAAATTGCATTTATTTGTTGCATTCTGGTGGATCTGTTCTGAGGTTAATATTTTTGGAAAGGAAAAACATGACGTCGCCAGCTAAATTCAAAAAGGATAAGGAGATCATAGCTGAATATGACACTCAGGTCAAAGGTAGGAATAATTTTACATCTGTCTATATTGTTACAGTTTTGACTTGCTAATGCAGGCGTTTGCACTAGATATTTGGGTGGGGACTGGGAGAAGAATTTGCAGTGCAATCTTGTAAGAGATTTGCAGTAATTTTCTTTTTCTCTTAAGGGTGGACTCCTGGGTATGTCCATGTTGTTTTAATGCATCCTAATGAGAGGAATTTTTTTCTGTATATGAAAACCCTTGAGTTTACGGAGTTGGGTTTGTTTTTCTGGGTGTTTTAAAATATGGTTAGATTTTAAATGTGATAGGCAGTGAATAGCTTTTCAATTTTTTTCCCTTAGGGAATCTTTAAAAACCTCTGTAGAAGTAGAAGAAGGTATATCACTTGCCAGTATTGTGGATCCTTGTTCACATCAACGCTTCATAGCTGTCTGTGCCAAAAAGCTATAATATTCAGGCTTCTACTCTCCATAAGTTCACACTTCATACAGCTCTGGCTTTAACACCCTACATTTGCTGTGCATATATGGACCACTGTTCTGAATGTAATTGGCATTTGCAATGACAATAACTTTATATATTCCAAAGGAGTGTGTTTTGCTGGAAATGAGCTTAAGGCTTGATCAGGACATCACATGCACTCAGTGATAAAGAAGGTGGTGAATGTTTGTAAAGCTTTTTCAAGATAATTTTTGTGGAAAATATTCTTTGTGCTTGTGACTTGGCAAATTGTTGCTGGTGGGAAATCAACTGCATTTAGCTTGTTGTCTAAAACTTGTTTGGTACATTGATAGTGTGTGTGCGTAGGGGAGGGGGAGATGGCCTTGGGGTTGAGGCAGAGCACTGGAAGTTGGAGATCTGGATATAGTTAGACTTGTGTTACTTGGCGCAAGTCACTTAGTCTCTGTGTAAAATAGTGACGTGTGAGCTGCTCCTCAAAGGAGTGCTGTGAAGCTTAATTCATTAGTGTAATGATTTAATGCTTTGAGATCCTTGGGTGGGAGGCAACAGAACTGCAAGGTATTTTATATATGTATATTTTTAATTTCCCCTCTACCTCCTCTTATTTAATGAACCATAATGTTAACTTGACAAGCTAGTCAATCTAGTGGAATGTCAATAGCCAGCTGGAGGTGCTGCTTCAAAAAGATGGACTCTGTCCTGTGCTCTAGTGGCTGGAAGTGAGATGTAGGTGGTTCGTAAAACTTAGTAAATTAAAATATGCATGGAGATGTGATTCCCGCCCCTTGTTTCAAAATGGGTCGGGGGAGGGTTCCCTCCTCCAGCTTTCTGAAACAATGCACAAGGCACTTTCTTAACCTAGAGCTCTTGAATATTGTAGCTCAGATCTATTGAATGATTGGTCTGAGAAGGATTTAGAGTAGTAATAATAAAAAAAGCTTAAGGTTTATTTAGCCAGCCTGCCATCATATATTCTTTGGCTGTGATCTCATCAGCTCTTGCACCTGAAATTGGATCAGCTGTGGTCAGTATTGGAATGGAAGCTCTGTAGGAAAATGCCAAGGAGCAGTAGGAAGTACTATTACTGGTTCAGGAAATGGCATTGTCTCTCTATAGAACCAGGGCTCCAGCACAGTGATAAGGGGCACTGAACTGTTTGAGACTAAAATCCAAGGGTCTGAGCATTTTGTAGTTATTAAAAATACAGTTGTCCTAGTGTAGCAATAACTATCATGTTAATTGTGGTGTCTTGGTCAATTTCCAAATCTAGTTAATTACATGGTGCCTCTAAATTGCCCCAGTAGTTACATATGGAGGTTGATCTTCTTGTTTACTCTCCTTCTGTTAAGTAGTGTTGCTAAAGGTATTTTACCCCTGAGGTGGCTGCAGCAGTGGTAGTTGAAATGAATCACATTCGTCATACTTGGATGCTGTATAAACTGCAAGGTATTGTCTGTCTTGCTCTGATATGAGAAAATTCCTGTATCTTTGCTGGCATTTGAAAGTTTAACACATTTTTAGCTGCATTCCACACTGGGATGATGTAAGGCAGCTGTGTTTTGAGACATCACTTAAAATCCTTAATCCACAAACAATGAGCTTGTGTGCATGTTCTCTAACCTAAAAGTTGCTGCTAATCCCTAAATTTGGTTTGAAAAATTCATTATCTATTTGGAGTTGGTTAACAAAAGACAATATTAAGAAGGGCATCAGTTGGTGATTAATAAGGTCATAATTACAGCCCTATGGTTGA
>NW_020664549.1:785491-828003 GCF_002925995.2 Terrapene triunguis | reverse complement strand
TATATATGTGTATATGTATATGTATATATATATGTGTATATGTATATATGTATGTATGTGTGTGTATATGTATATATGTATGTATGTGTGTGTATATGTATATATGTATGTATGTGTGTGAAAATCAAATCACTTGAAACAGTTCATTGTACTTAGATCTATTTTTTCCCATAGTTCTAGTTAATCCATGACAGGCGGAGAACATGTGTGTACATGGTCATGCAATCAACTGAGTAAACAGATCTAAACAAAACTAACAGAAGATGTTTGGCTGATGTTCCTATAGTTAAACACATCTCCCACATGCTCTCAAATTCAATCTGCTGTAAAACTTGCCTTACTAATCTTTCCAAAGCAACTCCACCAACTTTCACATACATCCTCTTACTTTCTGTTGGGTAGAATTCCAGTTGGCTTTCTTGACCTGATGCTTTCCTTTTGCTTTCACCACTGCTTGAAATCAGCAAGTGACTGGTCTGTGAGTTGAGGTGACCAACTGTAAGTGATGTTAGCTGTAATCTTAATTTTGATTAGGTCCCTTGAGCCACATAACACTTTCCTTCATGGGAACTACTGTGCTACCTTAAAAATGTCTTGTTGAGATGGGACCCACTAGAAAATTGTTTTCCTATGGAAGGGGGAGTGGTAAGCAATTATAACATACCTTGAGTTACCATCATCATCATTAACCTTTTAATTCACCATCTGGTAAATAGACTTTTTTTTTTTTTATGTTTCTTTTTTTGAAAGGTCCCTCCTGAGAATTCGAGATCTTATTCCTGATACTGTGTATAAAACAATTGCAGAGAATGGAGTTACTTTCAGAGCCATCTTTTGTTTAATATCCCATTGAGATCCGTCTTGGATTGGAGGTAGCAGTTTTCAGTGTTGTCTGTGGAATTTCTGTGTAGCTCTTTTCAGAACTTGCAAGTCTCTTCATTTTGATTTAATTTTGTTTTGTTTCCATTTACGGATATGTGTATATATACGCATACATTTGGGAGTTGCAACTGGGCCTTTGGATGTTTGTTTGCCAATGGCTGCTCAGTAAACTATGTAAATAAATAATGGAATAAAGTTTTCAATTATTCACTTTGACAGGGTTGAGTGGAATATCTTAAAATTTCCAGTTTGTGTATATTGCATTACTGTTTATATTTAAAATGCAAAACTACATTTTAAGGGTTTTACAGTTAATCATTGCTCTGTGTGCATAAGTGATTCCATTTGTTTGCAGCAATGAGTTACTTCAAACTTCTGGTATGGAATTGCTTTAGAAGTCCTCTGTTTTCCTGCAGTTTTTGATAGTGCTAATCCTCTGAGCTTTGAATCTGTTCAGAATGTGCCAACTAAAAAGTTAGATCCCAGATGGGGGGACCCTATTGGGAGGCTGGTGTAGTGTTAGATATGATTTCAGGTTTTTTGTTGTTGTTCTCTTCTCTTATTTGGGCTCCCTACTAATGGATTATTAACGAGGAGGGGGAAAGAAGAATACAGCTATTTCCTACTTCACTCCCACCCCCAGAAAAACCTTCCTGTGTGTCTAGTCTTCCCCAAATTAATCAAATGTTCCAAGGCTAAAATCTGAAGCTGATCAAAAGACTTCAATCCCTAATGGGTATCAGTTTCTTTAGAAGGCAAGAGAAAATGTTGTTTTTCTGCTTGAGCTCATATAAGTAGGTGTGGCAGAACTCATATTTTTTAAAATAATTTCAATGGGTAATGATGCTTATTTTTAAGCATTTGTTCTTATTTTTATTAAATTGTCACTTGTGTGTGTGTGTGTGTGTGTGTGTGTGTGTGACAATGATTATTTGATAGTAGATGTTGAGATTCGAATAGTTAAAGCTTTATTACTGTTAACACAAATTGTCAACATCACGTACAAGAAATACAAAGTAAATATCCTTAAATGAAACTAATAATTTCTCAAGCAGCATTTATCTTACTTTGTCTATCTGTACACTTCTCTTATCAATGGAAATATTTTTTTTCATCAGTTTGTCTGCATATGGTGAAATTGACACTTACTGACACTGGTAACAAGCTAATCCTTCCACGCCTACTTATGAGCCTGTTGTCCTCAATCAGCTAGTGTTTATCCACCATGCTTGTTCCCAAATGGTTTCTCTTCCCGTGGAGTGACCCCTATCCATCCTTCTGCCTCTTAATTTAATCAAGTTAAACAACTGGATTTAAAAAAAAAAAAATCCCCTTGGTTTCTTCCATTTCTGGCATTTGCTTTAAGACCATATATTGAGTAATTCCACCCCCTCCCCTTTTTATTTAAATTCTGAAGAAGGCAAAACCTAAACCCAGAATTCTGTGGACATTTGCACCTATCCCTCTACCTTGCTTTCCCCCTCCCCACCCTCAGGCAAGTACGCTTATTGGAAGGATGAAGGTTGGAAAACAAAATCCAGGAAAAGGATAAAGTGCTTCATAATTGGTTAATTATCCATCTCTTGTGCATGGATTTACCTTTAGAGTTGACAATTCAAATAGTTAAACAGTATTCCTTTTCATACTTAGGAAATCTGTGTAGTGTCTCTCAAACATAAGCAATATGAGGAATTTCTGAAATGGGATGTCTGAACTCTTCACTATTAGTTTCTGCTAACCTAAGAGGCTTTGTTCTCCTTGCTCATGATTGAGAAATTATCAACTTTTGCTGAATCTTTCTGAACTTTAAATACGTATATTCTTGGAGGAAGCAGCTGGGAAATGTGGATCCCTAGCTCTAGTTGAGTAGGATTATTTTAATGTGCCATCTGTCAATTAGAAGCCAAATTTTTATTCTCTAAAAATGTATCAATCAATGGGAAGGTGACCAAGAAACAACATGGAAGCTGGTATCTGATGCATTACAGATGTTTCAATATCTTTGTAATCAGGATTATTTAAAAACTTAGAATATTGAACACAGTCAAAAATATAGATTAAATTTCTTTGTAATGGTTTCAAACAGGTACATTTTGTGCTGTCACCAGCTATATGTACCAAGGACTTGATCAAGGCATTTTCTTGTATTCCTCCACCCTCATCATATAACAGATGGCAAAATTTGGAGCTGGAGCATGACCCAAGGAAGAATCCAATTGACAGCTTGCATTAATTCCTGCAACGTATCCTTGCCATAACTGCTTGTAATGTGTAGCGACTAGAGATGGTCTAGATTAGTGGTTCTCAAACTTTTGTACTGGTGGCCCCTTTCACATAGCAAGCCTCTGAGTGCGACCCCTCCCCCCTTATAAATTAAAAACACTTTTTAAAAATATATTTAACACCATTATAAATGCTGGATGCAAAGCGGGTTTTGGGGTGGAGGCTGATAGCTCGCAACCCCCTGTAATAACCTCGTGACCCCCTGAGGGGTCCTGACCCCCAGTTTGAGAACCCCTGGTCTAGATGCAACCATACCCTTATATTTGTAGAAACTGGACCTGCGGCTTGGACTTGTATTTAAACACAACAGCTTTAGTCTTCTGTAAAACTCATTTTGGTTCAGGATCTCCTATTGCTTATGCCAGTCTTATCTTTGGGACTACTCTGTGGACTTTAAATAGAATCAGGCCGATGTAAATCAGGAATAAAAGAAGGCAAATCAAGCCCTACTCACCCCTCCACCATTCAGACATTCATTGCAACCCAGTATGCTATGGGCTAGGGAATCAAGACTGTGAAAAGCCAGCACTTACGACCAACTTCAGTCATGAAATAAAGCATTTAGGATGCTTCCACACATTCTCTCCCCCTCCCCACCACTAGTTCTGAATTTAGCAAATGCATTTATTCCAGATTTTATTCCTTGCTCTGGTGACCCCATGACAACCAGAATAATTTTAAAATTCTTCAACATTGTTTACTTACTCTCATGTCTCTGCTTCTCCACACCCCTTCTTTTTGTAGTTAAATAGTAACATAGTGGGAGAAATTTACTCAACCACATTCACCTACCTAGTTATATTGAAACATTATGTTCTTCTGGGTCTCCTTGGATTATCTACTTAGGCGTCAGTGTGGGGAGGATGTATCATTCATCACTGGAAGATCAGTTCTTCATTGATGGCTTTGTGAAAAACCTCTGTGTCCCTTCCACTTGGCATGTCCTAGCTGGCTTTAGTGTCACACTGATACTTGGATATTAATGTCAATTTCAGTTTTTATACATTCATCTGAATTAGCTTTGGGGTTTGGTTCACAATCACCACGCTACAGTTAGTTGTGATAGATCTATCTTGGATTGTAGTGGTGATGTGGTAAGATTAATGCTTTGAATTTTGTAATGCCTTGCTTCTGAGGAACTGTCTCTTCTAAACATTGTGTTAGCACTTTTATGGTATGAGTATTATCTTCATTTTACAGATGAGGGCAGTTACTTCTCACCGTCAATGTAAATATTTACTTTGTTGCTGTTGCACTCTAGGGCTTGTGACCCAGAAGTGCTGCCTTGAATCACTAGTGTGAGAGTTAATCATTTCTTGAACAAGTTGAAGCAAGGATTTGGAATTAAAAAAAAAAAAAAAAAAAAAAAAAAAAAAAAAAAACCAAAACACTACTTCCTTTGCAAGTCTAAATATAAAATGATCATGTGTTTACAAGAACAGGCATTATTTGGGAGTGCAGCTTGTACTCTGGAGTCAGCGTGGGCATGATGTTACAATAGTACTGTGCAGTCTGTGACAAGTCTAGATAAGAATTAGCGATTGGCAGCTTGGTAAGAGTTTAGGCATTGGGAGAAATAAGCCTACAACTTGTCATTCCTAAGCACTAGGAGTGGAAGCAAATATATATGTAAATGTGGCTTGGGGGAGGGGAATTATCCTGAACTGGATACGTCTGGCTCCACTGAATCCAATGTGTACATTTCTGTATGCTCCAGCACGCTCCACGGAATAATGCTGCAAGTCTTGGTTGTAAAACACAAGTAGTAAAACCTCTGTCATTGTTTTGAGGTGGGTGGCTTTTGCTTCCTTCTCTCCTCCAGGACTCTAATAAAACGTGGGGGAAGTCATCCGATGGCTGTGTCCCAAAAGCAGGAGAAATGTGGCTGTTAATAAAAAATAAACCTGAAATTAAGATTGGGCTGTGTGCAAGGCTTTCAGTAGAAAAGCATGTTTGTATTGCCACTTCGTCCAGCATGCTGGATTTTGGGTTGTGTGTGAAATTGAACCTTACTTTAATTGTAGGGAGGAAGGGGAACCCTTCAGTTGGACACACATTTTAGTAGAAAACTTCCTTGCTACTGTTTCTGAGATCAATCAAAGCAGGAGTTTTTATCTTGGAGAGCCCTTGATCTTATTGTGCTCTATGCATGGGGGGGAGAGAAGAGTAAAGCCATGTGGCATGTTGGGGGAAGTAGTCTTAAAAGAAAGCTTTGAGCTGGCTTAATAAGCCCCATCTACGAGGGATGTGTTAGTGTTTTTTTTTTTTTTTTTTTTTTTTTTTTTCTTCTCCTCGGATGCTTTAAGCACAGCAGAGGGCAGGAATTGGTGCATTCTGTTGTGTATAGGAACACTATTCAAAAGGGATGGGGGCATTCATAAAGGCAGGCTAGCTCAAATAAAGTTGCTGTGTAAATGTTTGTGCACATAGAATGTCTTGAGAGGGGAAGAAGGCTCGTCTTGAGGAAACCAGGTCTCAGTGCCACTCAGGTTTGGCCCGGCTGCTGTAACGCCTGGGGAGTCGCCGGGCCCAGCCAGCAGGACACGAACTGCTGTTGTGGGGTGAGTCCGGGGTTGGCTTGCTCTCCAGCATCCCCCGCTACCACCACCTGCCCAGAGCCTCCCCTTTGCACTGGGTCAGGATTAGAGTTGCAGTGCCGGGATGGAAGGTGCTCCTGCCCCCTTGGTCTGTGCGCCCTTGGTGGGGTGGGGAGGTAGTGGCAGAGGAAATGGATGATGGCCTGTGACCTTGTAACCCGCTCCCCAAGTAGTTTAGACCTTGGGTGGGTTGCAGAAGAAGACAAAATACAGGTGACAGGTTGCCTTGGTAGAAAGTTTGGAATCCACTAAGCTTGAGCTAACTAAGCAGGTTTCTCTTAATGCAGTTGGATAAGAGCTGGCAGTCCTGTGGCTCAACTTCATTAACTGTAATGGTGCTCTCTGGCCTGCCAGCCCATGTTTTTTATAGGATTATTTATATATATATATAAAACCTCTAAGATTTTATTTTTGAGAACTTTTAAAACTCAAATTTCCTCGCCAATGCTGTCATTTGAAAGAATAACCCAGGCAACTCTCTCTCATCCTTATGTACTTTTAATTTAAATAAAAAAATCACAAGCCATGGCTGTTGGATGGTAGATGCTTGGCTGACTCTTGTCTACTTTGGGGAATAGGAATAGCTTGTGCTGGGTGGCAGTCATTCCAGACTTTATTCAGAGACAGCTAAAGTGCTGAAATACTGAAATCTTTAACAAGCAGTTAAAATTATTTTGGGATCCCATTTATTTCTATAAAATAAAGTGACTTAGACAAGTGTGAGGCTGCAGATTTGCTTATCATGGTAGAAATGGTGGCACATAAGCAGCTCCTGGCATCTTGACTCTAAGAAGGTAACCAAATAAGCAGATTAACTCTAAACCAAGAGAGGATTTGATCTACAGGAGTAAAGTGGTGAAGTGATGAAATTTAGACAGCGCTATTAATTTTGAGGCTTATTTTTTTTCTTCTGCTAATAACTTTCAATAATAGCATCTTGGCTTCCATTCTCTTTCTTAATCTAAAATAGTGTTTTTCTGTCTACATTTGGACAAATATTTTCATGCAAATTATAAATAGCAGAGCTTTATGATTTACAGATGGTGAGAGCTTACAATTTGATTGTACTTAAAAATGCTAGAAATTGTAGGATGGAAATTAGTCTTTGACTTTCTTTAGCTGACTAATTCCCCGTGTACACCATTCTCTTCTGAATTTTTGAGAAAAGTAGCTCAGTTTCTGCCAAAGTTGTAGCTGACTTGGTTGCCCCGAACTGTCTGTCTCTGAGTAAGCAGATCTTTTTGGTTTTTTTATATGTTTTTCTCCAAAGAGGTAAGGCTCAATCAATCAAAATGTTTCTGTGGCATTGACAATGGCAGCAGTTTCCTTGAGAGGGTAAATTCATCTGCTTACTTGCCATTGGATTTTAAGTTGCTAATACAGGTATTTCTCTAATAATTAGTCATGAGTATTCATTTTCAGGGGGGGTGTGTGTGTGTATTTTATAAACTAGGCAGAAACTAGTGTTTCTATAATAAGAACAATGACCTGAGATCTTGGTTGGTTTGACGACCATTCAAGCAGATCTTTTAGTTTATTTTTAATTTTTCGCTTTACTTTAAAATTGCCATGTGTCCTGAAGGAATATATAAAACGTCGCTGAGGAGAGAGCAATCTCCAGCTTTCTAAGTACTGATGAATGTACTTAACAATTCTATTGCCAGTTGCATGCTATGGCTTCTTTATATGGATGCAGTTTTCCACACGTGGTATCTAGACACGTGGTACAATAGTGAGCTTGTAGCATAGGATGTAGAAGTATCCCCCAGTCTGCCGATTACTTCATCATGGATCCTTAGAGTAAAGGGAACGAACTGTGTGGCTTTAGGAGGCTAATATGGGATAAAGAGCCTTTTATCTATTTTCAGTTTGAATCTAGGTGGTCACTGATGGTGACTGAAGGGGTGTGTGTCTCCTCCTCCCAAAAAGGCTTGCTCTAGTGGTATAAACAGTGCTAATGCAGACAAGTTGGTAGTGAGTAAGTGTTTTAACCCCAGGATTATTTAGCTTGGCTCAGGGCAGGTCCAGAGGACACAGTAATAACAAAAAAAGCCAACAGTCATTGATGGCTTGTCACTTCTGGCACTACCTCTGGTGGAGGTGCACCATTGATAGCATCTGTGGGACATCTTAGGGGAGAAAATAGCTAGTGTAGACAAGGCCTTCAGGGCAGTTACCTTGTGGCTGTTCAGTGACCGGTATGAAATTAAGTAGTAGGTCTAAGTTTCTAGTGTACACCACTGTATTTTAGGGGCTAATTGATCCACCCCCTTGTTTCCCATCTCAGCAGAGGCCAAAAATTCAATGAATCTCTTTGACTCCTAGAAGTGATCTATCCAGGTCACAGGGAACCATAATTTGCAGGACACCTTTGAGAAAGCTTTTATTGTTATCGGTAGAAGCTTTTATAGGGTGCCCATCACTGTTGTATCTAGGTGCTTGTAAAATAATAAAACTCAAATAAGCAAAGCACCAGGCTTCCCTGGTAGTGCTTAATCAAAATGGGAAGCTCTGGGGGAGAGAGGTGCATCTTACCACTAAACAATGTACTTGAAAGACATAACATGTCAGAGTTATCAAGAAACTGAAGTGGACTCTTTTGTTTTCTTGGGTATTCCAGGACAACTAGTGACATACAATAGACCACAATTCACTGCAGCAGAATTTACACTCTCTCTAAAAGTGTCTGAGTTAATGCTTAAACATATTTCTGTAGGGAGTAAATTCCAGAGGCATGGGCCTGCTGCCAAGAATACCTGGCGCCTGCAAGCTTCACCCATATGCCATAACTGTTTCTGTGGATAATAGGGCTTCAGTCCTCTGGGCTGTTGAACTAGCACTGATTCCACTTAAAATGGTTCTCTAGACTGAGATCAGGACTGGATCGTGGGTTGGAGAAACATCCTGTAAACTACCAGATGCAGTTCTTTAATCTAAACTAGTGGTTCTCCATCTATTTACCATTGTGGGCCACATATGCAGCTCTGTGTGTTATGTGGGCCACATCCACACAATATATATACTACCTGTATGGCCCTGAGGATGTCACATGGGCCGCAGCTGTGTGCTAATTGGGCTGCAAGTGGGCCGCAGGCTGAGAACCACTGATCTAAACAGGTGCTAGGTGGTAACCACAAGTCAGTCAGTGGTAGGCTGCTATGCAACCAACTGGTATCTTGGAATTGTTCATCTACCCAGTTCTGTCGGTGGAGTGCAATATCCCAAATTCTTTTTTGGCAACCACAAGTATGATGACATAGTTGCTACTCCCAAGGTGCTTCTCGTCATTCCAGATAATCCTCCTGGAAATTTTAGAAACAAAAAATTAAACTGCACAGAGAATAGTCGCTGCCCTGCTTTATCCAAAACCCTGGGTGACTGGTATCAGTTCGGAGCTGGGGATGTTTCAACCCACCTTTCTCATGAGTTCGGTTTAGTGATGCCTTTACGTTCACTGCTTTAAAGCGATACACTTTTGATCATTGTTTGGTGCATGCAGTGACTTATGGTGTTTAGTTTTACTTTGTCAGTGGTTCCTGAGGGGATGCCTGAGTTCAGAGACTTGAAGTTGTGAGCCATAAAGCAATGAGATCCTCTTGCTCTCTTGCAGGTGGCTTGGATTGAAAAGAGAATATTAACGCAATGAGGAGATGTTTGGCCATTGATATTGATCTTGAGTTTTTTGAGGTTTTTTTAGTGTGGTCTGGTTTGTAGAGTTAATACTTCAGGCTGTCCTCCAAGATATTACTCCATTGATACATGCAGCCAGACTCTCGATTATAACCAGAAAAAATGACCATACCTGTCACATGTAGTTTCAGCTTTACTAATAAGCACATGTATTCTCTGAATTGCAAGATTTGGAATAGGAGAAGCTGCTTAATGTATGGATTGATCAATACTTGTGGCTCTGTCAACTTTGACTTGGAACCTGTGTAAGTTTCTTGAAAGCTATAATAATTTGCTTTCATCTTTGTGCTTTGTTGGATGTGTTTTGGGTTTTTTTTTTGTTGGCTTTTTCTATTTCTTCAGGTAGGTTGCTTGCTGTATTACAAAATTTGTTTTCCATATTCTGTTAAAATGCCCAGTGGATTTGTCCATGGACGACAACAAATCACAGTATGTTTAACTCTTTTTCTGAACATTATCAAAAACCGCTTTCGGCCCCTTTGATACCATTTGGTTTCTTTTGTAAACTAGTTTTGGAAGGTAGCTGTTTGCCTCTTTCCTCACCATGCTTTCTTTGATGAAATGTTGACCCTCTGATGTCCCTGCCCCCCTCCCCAACTGACACAAAGGGGTCTGCTTCACCACAATTAGCCTTTTTAAAAAAAAGTCAGCATGCTTCCTGTATATGTCTGCTTAGTAGGCTACTTACACTGTTTGCATGTGATATCTCAGTAGGACTGTCTGCAGAGCACTACGGGAAGATACTGAAATAGGAACAAAAGACTTTGTAAGTAAAGAACTGAAAATTGCATCTGGAGCAGGGGGAGAATCTTTGCCACTGCAGAGAGGGAGGAATAATTACAGCCTTACAAAGATCACATGATACAGTAATGATCCGATGGAAACTTAACTTGCTTTGAAAGAAAATGTGCTTTCTGGTGTTTCCTCCTGGTGTTGAAATGCTTGTTTTCATTTTTGTTTTGTTTTGTTTCATGCTGTGGTCTGGGTTCCATAAATGCCTCCTGTGAACTTCCATCACTTGTGGAATAGAAGTGAAGAATTTGAGGATGAACTGAAAATGTGCAAACAGCTGCTGCCAAAGGCTGTCTCGCTAAGGCCTAGTCTACAAATGGTTTTACTAATGGTGTGATGTTAAACCTATTTAAACTGTTTTATCTTTGCATGTGGACAAGCCTTAAGACCTTGTCTAAACTAGACAAACTTGCAAGTTTGTTTTTGTTCCAGCAATGATGCGTCTGCACTCTTTGCTACCAATGATTTTAAGCGCTAGTGCAGAAAGCTACAATGCTATTATATAACCTACTTTGACCATATGGCAAAAGACATTTGAGCCATGCTCTCATTGGAACCATTGCTGAGAAACAGGTGGTAATTTTCCTATCAGAGATGCTGCACTCTGCTAGTATGTCTTCACTGCACAGTTAACTTGGGTTAACCTAGCCTGGGTGCAAGAATCCCCACCACAAACCACACCTGTGCTACTGTGTGCTTACTGTTTGTGTTGCCTGTGTATGTCTGTGGGTGTATCCCATTGTTCGGGCTGCGATATTCTAGGATTAGTTTGTGGTCAATTGTAGGAGAACTTGTGTGCCTTCCAGGGCAGCTGTGGGAAGGGCATTGGAGGACTCTTTCCACTCAAATGACTTTAGCCTGTGTTCTCAGTAGAAAGTGGGTGGCTTCCAGTCTGAGTTTTAAGTGGAGCCTGGGTTCTAACCTATACCTCTACCCATGTAACCTAGTCCATGCTTTAAGCACTTCTAAATGTGAGTCGGGGGTGGGAGGGTGGAAATGAAGCTAAAATGTGGGTAAGAGCCCAGGTTAACTGTGTGGTCAAGACACCCTTTATGGCTATGTCTACACTGCAGGCTAGGGGTGTAGTTCCGCTGCTTGGTTACACACATTGACGGTAGCTTGAGCATAAATAGCAATGTAGTTTCAGTAGCTTGGGTCGCAGCAGTGCAGGCATGGCTGAGCTGCACTGAGCACAAAACCTGCCTGAAAGTTCTGGGTATGTACTAAGCACAGCTTGGCTGTGCCTCTGTTGTTGCTACCCTTGCTACTGCAGCTACAATGCTAGTGACGCTTCAGTCACGGTGAATGTGTATAAATGAGCAAAGCACTCACTCACCTGGCTCGTAGTGTAGACATAGCCCATGAGACACGGTGAGGTTTTAAGAGTTTGCATTTATGCTAATGCTTTAGTTGGAGCTGGAGATTTATACTACCATAGACGTCTGCTTTGTCTGAATAGATTGTGACCTGCAAAAGACAGCACAATTTTTTTTTTTTTTTTTTTTTTTGCTGCAGATAATGTACACTCCATAGTAATAGGAAAAAATGAAGGGAACCTGATACTTGTTGCCTGAAACTTGGAGGCCGCATTCCTGATGCAACAGGTCCCAGGACAAAACTTTAAACTCTGCAGCTGGGAAGCAGATTGTATTCGTCACTCCAAAGAATTTAGTGTTGAGCTCATTTCCTGCCCCTTACCCTGATAACATTTCCTGCCTGGTATGAATCTTCCTCATTGTGCTGTTGAATCCCAGTAGACTCCTCCCCCACTTTTACCTGTTCCAATTTGGCTATAATGCCTCTGGAGTTGGTCTGATCGATACATATGTAACTCCCATTATTCCTGCTATAGGAGTTAGTTATGTAAATCACTTCATGCATCAATGGAAGAAAGACCCTTCTGCTGTGGCCAAGGTCTCTTACTCAAAACACACTTTCACATGTGTTCCACCTTCATATTTATTTTGATTTAGAGCCAATGAAGTTTGAAACCATCATTTTCCCCCCAAAATTAAAAGAAAATAACTAACCAGAAGATACCAAATCAAACAACCCAACAAAACTCAACTCACTTGTAAGTGTTAGTTTTTATCCCTTCCTTCCCAGAAGCTTTGGTTAAAAGTTGGGCTTTGCAGCATGCTCTAAAGGTCAACAGATATGGTCAATTTCAGGGAGGGACTCCGTTCCAAAATAGAGGGCATCTCCTGGAGAATGTATAACAGGCAGCTCCCTTTCTTATACCAAGAAAGCTATACCAGCTTGAGTGCCTCTGGCCACAACAGCTGTGACAAAACAGCGAGGAGGGAGCTGGTCTTTTGGGGCATTGTAGGTCAAAACGAACACTTCATACTCCATTCTGAAACCAGATGATTAGATCCTAGACTATTGGTGTTCCACGCTCCCAGCAAGGTATGTTTTATTAACTGCAAACTGCTGGATTTATCCTCATTTTTTCTAGGTTGATTTCAAGGTGTAATCGTTAAGGTAACAAAGCGTGGGTTACAGTAGCACAGTCCACATCTGACATAAGGGTTGCTAACACCCCTCACGCATGGTTGTAGTATGGTGTGTTCTTTGTCACAGCTGCTGTGTGATTGTCCAACGGCACTTTGGTGTCCAGCAAAGCTCTCTAAGGGTATGTCTACACTACGAGAGTAGTTTGATTTTAGTTAAATCGAATATGTGCAATCGATATTAGAAAGTCGAACGTGTGTGTCCACACTAAGGACAGTAATTCGACTTTGTCAGTCCACACTACCGGGGAAAGCGTCGACATTGGAAGCGGTGCACTGTGGGCAGCTATCCCACAGTTCCCGCAGTCCCCGCTGCCCATTGGAATTCTGGGTCGAGCCCCCAATGCCTTCTGGGTAAAAAAATGTGGCGAGGGTGCTTTTGGGTAACTGTCGTCATCCGTCAGTCACTACCGCCCTGCCTCCCTCCCTGAAAGCGCCGGCGGGAAATCAGTTCGCGCACTTTTTGATCAGTGACAGCGCGGACGCCACAGCACTGCGATCATGGATCCCGCTGTGACCATCGCTGCAGTTGTGGCCATTCTCAACACCTCGCACCTTATCATACACCTTTCCCTGAGGCAGATGCAGAGAAATCAGGCGAGGAGGCTACGGCACCGCCGTGAGGGCCTGAAGTCGGAGAGTAGCACAGAGCTGTCAGAAACCACGAGCCCCAGCGCCCAGGACATCACGGTGGCAATGGGGCATGTGGATTTTGTTGAACGGCGATTCTGGGCCCGGGAAACAAGCACGGACTGGTGGGACCGCATAGTGCTTCAGGTCTGGGATGAATCCCAGTGGCTGCGAAACTTTCGCATGCGGAAGGGGACTTTCCTGGAACTTTGACTTGCTGTCCCCTGCCCTGAAGCGCAAGGACACCCGCATGCGAGCAGCCCTGACTGTCCAGAAGCGAGTGGCCATAGCCCTCTGGAAGCTTGCAACGCCGGACAGCTACCGGTCAGTCGCGAACCACTTTGGCGTGGGCAAATCTACCGTGGGGGTTGTTGTCATGCAAGTAGCCAAGGCAATCGTCAAGGTACTGCTGTCAAAGGTAGTGACCCTGGGAAACGCGCAGGCCATCATAGATGGCTTCGCTGCGATGGGATTCCCAAACTGCGGTGGGGCTATAGATGGGACTCGCATCCCTATCCTGGGACCGGGCCACCAGGCCAGCCAGTACATCAATAGAAAGGGCTACTTTTCAATGGTGCTGCAAGCACTGGTGGACCATCGGGGACGGTTTACAAACATCTACGTCGGATGGCCGGGCAAGGTTCATGACGCTCGCGTGTTCAGGAACTCTGGTCTGTTTAGACGGCTGCAGGAAGGTATTTACTTCCCGGACCACAAGATAACTGTTGGGGATGTGGAGATGCCTACAGTGATCCTCGGGGACCCAGCCTACCCGCTAATGCCCTGGCTCATGAAGCTCTATACTGGCGCCCTGGACACAGAAAAAGAACTGTTCAACTACCGGCTGAGCAAGTGCAGAATGGTGGTGGAGTGTGCTTTTGGCCGTCTCAAGGGGAGATGGAGAAGCTTACTGACTCGCTGTGATCTCAGCGAAACCAATATCCCCATCGTTATTGCAGCTTGCTGTGTGCTCCACAATCTGTGTGAGAGCAAGGGGGAGACCTTTATGGCGGGGTGGGAGGTTGAGGCAAATAGCCTGGCTGCTGATTACGCCCAGCCAGACAGCCGGGCGATTAGAAGAGCCCAGCGGGACGCGCTGTGCATCCGGGAGGCTTTGAAAGCCAGTTTCAAGGCTGAGCAGGGTACCCAGTGACTTTTAAGTTTGTGGACACAGAAGCAGAACTTGCCCCCGTTTCTTTACCCAGTTGCCGTCGACTATCCTCTCCAATTACATACCCCCTTCCCAAAAAATAAAATCTGTTCTGTTTTGTTAATGGACACCGTTGTCTTTATTACTGTTTTCGCGGGAATGTTTTAAACCTGGGACGCAGACTGTGGCGGGGGGCGGGTTTAGGGTTGTGATGCAAATGATGCTTCTAAACTCCAGGAATGACAGGCTCCGCGGTGGTGGACTGGTTGTTTCAACGGAGCCTGCCAGCCCTCCTGGCCGGGACTGCGTGTATGTGTCGGCTATGTGACTGTCTTGCAGGGGGAGGAGGGTTACAGATCCCCTGCTGCGCGGCTCTGTGATGCAGGGTAAGGACCGCTGCATAAGATCTGTAACTGCCCTCCCCCGCCACCAAGTCACAGAGCAACACCACCCCCCCCACCACACAAAACATGAAAACCACCTCCCAGACTGACCAGGATAACTAGTCACTGCACTGTATATGTGCCCTGCTGCTGCACCTGCCCCCTGCTAAAGGTGACTGTCCTGTCCAATGACCAAGCCCCTTCCCCCCCTTCAGACAGACTCCCCTCCAAAAGAAGAGGATGGAAACAGAAATGAACAGAAACGTATTCTTTATTAACAACCGCACATGGAACGGGGGCGTGAAACTTGGACGGGGTCTTGTGTGAGGCGGGTAGGAAAGGACTTTTCAAATTTTGGGGAATGAGAGCCTTCTAGTGGTAGAGCAGTCCGCAGGGGTGGAGTGAAATTTTTCACGGCCCCTTCCACCCCTCCGTGTTTGGACTTTGGGTGAGGGGGGTATGGGACTTGGTAGCGGGGCAGGGCAGTTACAGAGAGACTGCAGCGGGGCTCTCTCCTCCTGCCTCCGGTCCTGCAGAACATCCACAAGGCGGCGGAGCGTGTCCGTTTGCTCCCTCATTAGTCCAAGCAGCGTTTGAGTAGCCTGCCTGTCCTCCTGTCGCCACCTCTCCTCCCGTTCAATGTTTGCCCGGTGCATTTGGGACAAGTTCTCCCTCCACTGTGTCTGCTGGGCTGCCTGCTCGGGAGCATCCCATTAGTTCAGCAAACATGTCTTCCCGTGTCCCCTTCTTCCTCCTCCTAATGTGCGCTAGCCTCTGGGCAGATGTGGCTGTGGGAATTGGAAAAAGGGAGTGAATTCCTGAGACAGATCAATGTATCTGTGAACAGAGAACATAGTCTTTCTCTGTGAACAAGACCATGCAGAGCACCTATCACACGCGCACTGAGGACAAGGTCGAATTTTCGGGCCTCGCCTACAGTGCCTGCGGTCTTGCTGTGGCGAGCTGAGGAGCAGGGCTGGACACCGGACTTTGTCTAGCTGGCAAACATGGTAAGCCGTAGACTTGTGGCCGCTTAAAACTTTAAGAGTGGCACTGGCCTCCTTTCACATAGAAAGCAATGCGAGTCTCTGCTGGCAGCAATCCTGCAAGCATGAACTCTGGCCCTGTCCCACCCCCTCGCGGCTGTAAACCGCGTGGCTGTAAACCGGCAGTTGCAGTTCTGTAAAGGGACGGGCAAGCAGTCCCAATACTAACTTTCCCCTACCTAATTCACAGCAGGGAGTCATGCCAGACATCACCCTCCTGAAGGTCTCGGAGAGCCAGAAGGAGAAGATGCTCCGGGACAGCCTGCAGAAACCGGGGCCATTTGCTGCAATGCTCTGCAAGGCCATGATCCCGGAGTACCTGCTGGCGTTGTGGCAGGGAAACGTGTCCTACCACGGGGGGCCTAATAAGCTCTCCCTGCCCAGGAACCTGCTCATGAGGCTGGAAAAACACCTGCAGGAGGCGTATGAGGAGTTCTCCCCGGAGGATCTCGCCTCTATCCCCGGTTACATTGACCAGTTCTTGGCTTAGGTGCCCTTGGAGGGACAAATGACTGCAGGGTTTTGGGCACTATAATCATGAAGCGGACATTGTGAAATTTTTTGAAAATGGTTCGGACTACATATTGAGGCGCCCAAAGACAGACTAATCATGATACACTTTGCACAGATTCCCCTTTTGTTTGACTTTCCTGTTTACATGTTTTGAAGCACTTTACCCACTGTTAATATTTTAAATCTTCCTGTTTTGTTGTAAATAAATGTTTACATGTTTGAAAGCACTTTAGCTACTGTTAATATTTTAAATATGCCAGTTATGTTGTAAATAAATGTTTAGATATTTAAAACACTTACTGCTTGATCCTTCCCCTGAATCTGTGTCTGGGGTAACGGCGGGGGACGGTTGGTAGGGGATCTCTGTCAGGGTGATGAAGAGCTCCTGGCTGTCGGGGAAATCAGCGGTGCCAGCGCTGTCGACTGCCTCGTCCTCCTCATCTCCTTCTTCATCTTCCCCGTCCGCTAACATGTCGGAGGAACCGGCCGCGGACAATATCCCATCCTCAGAGTCCACGGTCAGGGGTGGGGTAGTGGTGGCGGCCGCACCTAGGACGGAATGCAGTGCCTCGTAGAAACGGGATGTGTGGGGCTGGGATCCAGAGCGTCCGTTTGCCTCTTTGGTCTTCTGGTAGCCTTGTCTCAGCTCCTTGATTTTCACGCGGCACTGCGTTGCATCCCGGCTGTAGCCTCTCTCTGCCATGGCTTTAGAGATCTTCTCATAGGTCTTTGCATTCCGTCTTTTGGAGCGCAGCTCGGAAAGCACGGACTCATCTCCCCACACAGCGATGAGATCCAAGACTTCCCGATCCGTCCATGCTGGGGCCCTCTTTCTATTGGATTGCACGGCCATCTCTGCTGGAGAGCTCTGCATCGTTGCCACTGCTGCCACTGCTGCTGAGCTCGCCACGGTGTCCAAACAGAAACTGCGCTTCAAACTGCCCAGACAGGAAAAGGAATTCAAATTTTCCCGGGGTGTGGCTGGTCAGAGCATCCGAGCTCGAACTGCTGTCCAGAGCGTCAACAGAGTGGTGCACTGTGGGATAGCTCCCGGAGCTATTAGCGTCGATTTCCATCCACACCTAGCCTAATTCAATATGGCCATTTCGAATTTAGCGCTACTCCTCTCGTTGGGGAGGATTACAGAAATCGATTTAAAGAGAGCTCTATGTCGAACTAAATGGCTTCCTGGTGTGGACGGGTGCAGGGTTAATTCGATATAACGGCGCTAAATTCGACATAAAAGCCTAGTGTAGACCAGGCCTAATTGTGAAGGCCAGTAAAAAATTAGTCTCTCACTCTCAGCTGAAGGGGCAGTTGTAATTCTCTACAAATCTGGTGGCTTCTCCTAATTTATGAGCATCAAGTCTCAGGATTGAGCTTCTGGCAAGCTAGCCCACATAGATACCCCAGTCTCTTCCAAACACAGTTGAGGCATTCAACAGCAGTGGTTGGCTTTTTTGAGTGAGACTGATGGTACTGCCACTACCTTCAGTTTAATAACTCTGAATCTTTCTTCCTGCCAGAGGCCTTGCTGTTATCCTTTCTGAAAATACATTTTTCCACACCAGTAAGTATACAAATGTATCTCTCCATTTTTAAAGAAAGGAGAAGCATTTCTAAGTGATCATTCATGTGAAATGTAGTCAGGGTATGAAATACAAAGAGTGTACTGGGGTTGCTACATCCGCCTTCAGGAAGAGTCAGATGATCTCGTAAATGGTTCAGCATTTAACCAGCCTGACCTGTGTTGTTTCTTATGAGAAGGTTAAATGGTGCTTACAGAATTGTTTTCTCTCATTGACAATCAGAGTGAAAATAAATGCAGCTCTGTGAATAGACAAAGGGTGGTCTGGTGTATGGGGAAAACAGCCCCCCCTTTTGCTTCTAGCTCAGTGGGCTTCTCAATGCATTCTTACTATGTGAAACCTCACTCAAATTCTGGTAATTTGACAGTAATGATATTAAAAACTGTTGACCTCCATGTGTTTAGCACACGTATGCTGCTATTTCTGCAGTACGGGGTGGTTTTTCTGCAAACATTTGAAGATCAGCCTTTTAAAATCTCTCTCTTTATGGAGCCTTTAGTTGCTTGGGGAAGGTGGGGGTGTGGAGTTGAAGTAGCACATAGAAATTGCCTGGTTTTTAAATACTCTAAAGAGCTATTGAACTAAACCTTTTCTTAATTTATTTTTAAACTTTATCACCTTAACTTTTAAATCTCCTTTCACACTTGAGTTGTATTCTCACTTTCTTCTATGCTATAGATTGAGTTCAGGAACCCAACTACAGTATGTAACTTTTTCAATTATGTTACTAGCCAGAGAAGCTCAATTGAGATTTGGCATGCTGTCATATTAAGGAATCTGACTGTAAACACATTGCATAATAATTAACATTAAAAATGGAACGTATTTTTTAAAATGTATTGTCCTTCCATTTTTGTTTTGCTTTCCTTTATCCTAAGTGAACTATCTGTTTCACTTTTGTCCTATAGTTGGGCTGGGTGGACAGACCTCCCCTTCCCTCTACCTTCATGCAAGCCACAGGAGAGAAGCTGCACATGTTCTACTCCAGTTCTTGGGTGCTGTAGCCTCTTTGCTACTGTGTGTGTTCCTCCCCCACCAACCTCTGCAGGGTATGAGCTTAACAAGAGGCCCTGGATAGTTACAGATCCTTGGTTACATTCTCTGGCTCCCTTGCTCTTCCTTCAAACTGAGCTCTGTCATAGGGTGAGCCCTCCATCCTGCATGTGGCAGTGGCCAAATCACACAAGTTCCTGCAGCCTTTTGCATCATAAATTATGTAGAAGCGGAAAGATGTGACACTTCGCAGGAGTAGGGTTGTGGGGCACCTGCTGTTAGCATGAGGAAGCCTTGTCTGTGCCTGCCATACATCTGTCTGTTCCCCAACTCCACAAAAGCACTTTAACTCTAAGGCTTGCAGGCCTCACTGTTATTTTACAGTTTAGCGATTGGCACATCTGAACCTTTGAGCCCTCCAGGCTCCTCACTCGAGTGTCCAGCTTCTGATCCACTGGACACTCCCAATATTCCCAGATTCGTCGCTTCCAAAGCAACAGTGCACCCCAGCTAACGTGTTCCAACTCTGATTATCGCTCCAACACACAGTGCTTAGATATATTTATAGTGAAATCTGGTATAAGTTTATGTAACAAAGCACAGAGATTCAAGTAGTAATGAATAGAAGTATTGTAAACAAATTAGTTACATATAAAATCATACCCTGGATTCTAGAACCTTTACTTAATTAATAAGATGGTCTCATGTCTTGTAGAGTGCTGCTCACCCAAAACCCTTGCAGCGCTTTGCAGCCAGGTTGGCCGTGATCCTTCTTTCATGGTGAAGGATCCAGTGTGTCTCTTTGCACTGCCAGATATACCAGAACAATTCTTTGTCTGTAGTAATAAACAGGACACGCCACTGCTGTTTGTTCATATAAACTTCTTCTCTTGTAGATTTTTGAATCTCTTCTTTTGCCTGTGGCTCCGTATGCACATACACATGCGGTGAAGCTCCCTGTACACAAATGGCCAAATAGGGAGAGGTGTCTGCTACATCCTGCCTGAAAGGAACATGTCTGAGCTAATCACCACCTGGTGACTTACCTTAACTCCAAGACCCTAAGAACATGACTTTTAGTATAGATATATAACTCCTTAAATATTATCCATGTGTATGTTTCACAATGATCATGACTACCAGTGGGCTATTGGCTCTCGGTCGGGATCTGGCATGTCACCCTTCGTGACCCCTGTAAAAACTCTGTGCACCTCCTATTCTCCTGTCAGTTGGCATCAATGGGTCCCTGGATCACAGTAGTCAGGATTAGATTAATAGAGTCTGAGGTTGGGAGGGAGGGGCCATTGTGATCATCTAATCTGACCACAGCAGGATCTTCACATGGTTGTCCCTTTCAGCCTTAAAGGTTGTGAGTCCTGCTAAATACTTAGTACTACTGCTTTCCTACTTCTTATTACTGCAATGCTGCAAAACAAAGGAAAATGTCAATGACAAGAACATGTGTCTAAATCCGGACACCCAGGGTCCCTCTCGGGACCGGCGCTGACTGTTCTCTCCACGAAGGTTGAAGGACAGTCCGCTCCTAAACTGGAAATGATGGTTGATACTTGTGCAAAACACTAGTGCCATGTTCTCTGTTTACGGGAGTTACATTGAGAATCACAGGATAAATGACCCAGGGTACCAGGAATGATGTTGGCTTGAGAGACCATACCGCCAATATGGCTGTGCCATATTCGTTAAGCCAGGCATCAGGATTGCATCCACCTACAAAATGGGAGAGAATAATATTGAGCATCTCACTGTTGAGCTTGACCGGATCTCCCTACTGTCCAAGCAACCAGACACATCTTTTAACTTCTGACATGCCCATATGACTTTGCATTGTCTGCTGTTACCAACCAATCGTCACTTGGCAAACACCTCTGGATGCACACAGTGATTCAGACCTCCTAATGCACTTCTCCATGGAGGAACTGGATGCCAGCATCAGCGACCTGAAAACAGGGGAAGCAACAGCCCTAGATGACATCTGAACTGAGCAGAGCAAAAACTTTTGCCCCCACACACCCCAAGTGGCTCCTAAGTATGTTTAGTTATCTATCTTATTCAGCTCCAGATATGAAAAATCTGGCAACAAGCCAAGGTAGTGGCTCTCTTGAAGCCTGGCAAAGAACCCTCTGATCCACAAAGCTTTTGACCCATCTTACTTGTGTGATACTTTAAAATTGAGTGTGTATTACTACATTGCTTCACACCAGTTATTGATTCACTTCTTATCAGTGTACAGGCTGGTTTCCGCCCAAGTTGGTCATGTACTAGACAGCTTCTGAATCTGACCGAACACATTGAAGATGCACGTGAAAGGGGATTGATTACAGGAGTGGTGTTCGTTGATCTTTCAACTGCCTACGATGTGGTTAATCATCATGGGGACTTTGCCATTGTTCTCTGTGTAACCCCACTGAGTACTATGGCTTTTAAAATTGCTTTTTGTGATGCATGGTACACTTCATTGTCATACTCTGACATATTTGGTGGGCAATTTCATCAGCTGAGATGTTAAAATGTCAGCCCATCTTTGTATTGTCAGTCTACATATGGTCAGCTGTGCTTTTGTGAGGGGTCTTATCTTTAGAATCATCATTTTAAAAATAGCAGTGGTAGACATTCTGGCTTGTGCAAGTTAAAGCTCTGAAGCACACCCACCCCTTTACAGCCTGAGCTTCAGCCTGAGCCAGAACATCTAGTGAGCTCGAGTGTGTAGAATAAAGCTCTGAGACTTGCTGCTACAGTCTTTTTGTTTTGTTTTTTGGTGTGTGTGTGTGTGTTTGCAGTGTGTGTGTGTGTGTGTGTGTGTGTGTGTGTGTGTGTGTGTGTGTTTGCAGTGTGTGTGTTTGCAGTGTGGATGTAACCTCGCTGGTCTGTGTAGACTCTGCTGGTATGAACTCTGTTATCTAGAACAGGAGTACTTGTGGCATCTTAGAGACTAACTAATTTATTTGAGCATAAGCGTTCGTGGGCTACGAACGCTTATGCTCAAATAAATTTGTTAGTCTCTACAGCTTATGCTCAAATAAATTGGTTAATCTCTGAGGTGCCACAAGTACTCCTGTTCTTTTTGCGGATACAGACTAGCATGGCTGCTACTCTGAAATAAGTTATCTAGTGCACTTTAAGCTACATATCTCTTAGAAAAATATTTAGTTTTGATTTAAAAATTGCTAGTGATGGAGAATTCACCATGACCCTTGGTAAATTGTTCCAGTGGTGAATTACTCTCCCTGTTGGGGCCTCTGGAATTAATTTCTTTAAAAACCTGTGCAGGGAGTAGGTATCTTGTTCCATTATTATTTTCAGGAGATTTAGTACATCTTCCAATCGACACTGTCAGGGTTTGCAATTCATTGGAATGAGATCTTGGCAACTACTTCAGTGTCCCTACTTGTTTTGCAGTTGGCCTTGGGGTTCACCTTGATCCTCCTGCATTGTTAATGATTCTTGAGTGGTTGGATTGAGAGAAGCTTTGCTACAGGCCTTAGCAAGTCAAAGCCACTCCAAACAAAAAAGCAATGAATTGTTCTTTCTCCACTTCTTGCTTCCATATTTAGACTCATTATATTGAAGGGCCATATACTTGACTTCTGTAGGTAACAATGTGCCAGTCTATGTAAAATGACAGCCTGTTTCTGTGTATGTACACACATCTGTACTTGCATTCCAGCTTTATAAGAGACTCTGATCATACTACTTGAAATAAATCTGAGTGTATTCCAGGTGTGCTCAAGAATCTGTAAAAGGACACAGCTCTCGCTCTCGTCAGTGCTGCCCCTCCTTGCTTACCCGCCCTTGTCCTGTCACTGCATCATCCCACGCTCCCTACTCAATTTGTGATGCCTCTCACAAATGTCTATGCTTTTCATCTCTGTTTAAAGGGACTGCATGGAACTGAAATAATCTATAAGGCAAATATCCTCTTTCAGCTCTGTCTTAGTAATTAAATTACTGTAGTAATAGGGACAGTGGGTGCCTCACAATCTAATATATTGATCCTCACAACACCCCCGGGAGGTAGGGAATTACTGTTAATCCCTATTTGTAAAATGGGAAACTGAGGCATAGAGAGACTAAGTGACTTGCCCAAGGCCACACAATGAGTCAGTACCAGAGCAAGGGCTTGACCCCAGTTTTTATAGACTAGTGCCCCAATCCCTGGACCATCCTTCCTTCCCAAGACTCAGTTCTTCCAAGATGCTATAAGCAATCTGCTAACAGTAACTAGACTGTTTGATCCATGTAGTGTTTAAATATTATAAACACTACATGGATCAAACACCTAAAACAGGTATGTACATACAATAAAAACTGCACCTATTTTGATCCCTCTTCTCCCTCATATGTTGCTTGTCTTAGGGTGAAAAACCTACAAGAAGCTAAAAATATGTGCTTACGATCACCATAGCTAGTCTGGTTGTATATTGTATTCCATTCCTGGTGTCTATTCCTTATTTTTTTTAGATATTAAACAGCCTTGGGCTGGGACTACACTTTCCTATACATTTTATACAGACCTAGCACATTTGGGGGTTTTGATTCAGTTAAAGGACTCTGCCACAGTCTTCCAGCAAATACAGGGAAGTCAAGATCTGATATTTCCATTGGGGGATGGATTTTGTAGGCTGCTTTTATATATTGTAAAGAAGCAAAAGAAGGGTATGTGCTATTTTCCTCCCCTTTTCAGATCACCTTTAGAGTACTGCAGCTTTTAAACTTCCTGTGTATTCTAAACACTATAGACCATTTCTCAAGGCCACTTTAAAGTTGGACAGTCTTAATTGCTACGGGATATAGGCATATCTAATTTTATAGTAGACACTTGGCTTTTTTCCCTTTTAAAAATACATTCTTTTTTCTCTCAAGAACTTAAAATGAGGGATGAACTAAGTGTTCTTGCACTGACTATAAAGTACATTAAATTAACCTTTTTACTGGTCTCATGGTGCTTCCTCTTACTTTGCATTTGAATGGGTAAAGGCACCCTTCCAGATCCCTGTTAGTTCGGAGGCACTCTGCAAATTTTCAGTATGCTTTCAATTACTAAGTTAGATTCTTTCTGCAAAAACAATTGCAGAATCTGATGGTGTTGTGTTCTAAATAGACTGAATAAACAAACACAGGTAAAAAGATTTAAGGGGTCATGACAAATTGGGAATGACCTTAAAATAAGGTCACTAGCAAGGTTTAAGAGATTCAGTTGTACATCGTGCACAAGTTAAAGAGCTTTTTAATTGGGCTTTAAAATCTGGGGGTAAGAAGGGCAGGCTTAGGAAAGACATACCTTTGTTTAAGAGAAGTTACTTGTGCTGGGAAGAGGGTAATACTGTTGCTTTTGTTACAAAATGGCAAATTCCAGCATTGTTATGAATGGAATGAGAGTCAAATAGCCAAACGCTCGCCCGTGCAAGTTGGACAAAACTAGAAATGGGGGAGATAGGGTGTAATGTGTTGAGATGAACACTGCTTATATAAAATTGCCTGAACAAGTTAAAACTTGTTCACACTTGGGTACTGCTTTCTAAATATTTGAAATTAATTTTAGTTGATGAGTTTTTTCACAGGACATGTTTGCACTAGAAGTTGAGCTGTTTGATTCTCATATCAAATCTAGTGCTCTGATCCTTTCCTCTCGACACTCCTCTGCCCCAGGGTTTTCCTAACCATGTTTGATCACAGTTTAGCTAGTAGCAAGGATCAGGCCAAACCCCATTAAGAGGCCAGTGCAGAGAGCATATGCTGTCTCAAGCATCATTGCTATTTGTGCTGTGGCCAAGATGTGTTCACGTACCTTACAGACAGACAAAGTTAAGACGCTGTGTGAAACCCAGGCCTTGCTGAAGTCGATACTAAAACTCCCATTGACTTGAATGAGTCCAGGATTTCACACATGGTCCCTGCCTCAGAGCTTACAGTAGAGCTGAATGAAACTTTTTATTCAAACCTTTTTAATTTCTTGTCAAATATGGTCTTCTAAAAAAAAAAGTTGGCAGATTTTTTTTATAATTGTCTGAATTTATTCCATGAAAAATGGCTTTCATGTTGCTGTTTGCCCCTCTTCTCCCATTTTTGCTCCTGAGAGGAGGGGGAGTACAAAGAAGTTCAACCTTTGGAACTTCTTTGTAAAATGTACTTAGCAATTTTCAACCAGCTCTAGTTTAGTCTTAAGATTTTAGGTGAGACTCAACATGTGGTGGCAACAAACGGTGGGGTGAGGAAAGTAATTGAAGGAGGAGGAGGAATACAGAAATGAGATCCTGCCTGTATTTACAGGGGTAGGCAACCTATGGCACGCGTGCCGAAGGCGGCACGCGAGCTGATTTTCAGTGGCACTCTCACTAGCCGGGTCCTGGCCACTGGTCCGGGGGACTCTGCATTTTAATTTAATGAAGCTTCTTAAACATTTTAAAAACCTTATTTACTTTACATACAACAATAGTTTAGTTATATATTATAGACTTATAGAAAGAGACCTTCTAAAAACATTAAAATGTATTACTGGCATGCGAAACCTTAAATCAGAGTGAATAAATGAAGACTCGGCACACCACTTCTGAAAGGTTGCCAACCCCTGTGTTAGACACTGAGTGCTGAGGGAAGTTGAAGTTCTAGCATAGACAGGCCCAAATATGTCATAGCAATTCTCTCTCCTACCTACCCCACCCCCTCCTCACAAAATCCAATGCAGATATACTAGCTAGATAACTAATAAGGTTTATTTAAGTGTCAACAGTGTGCACAGAATTATAAGCTATTCTTGTATAGTACCTATGTTTGCACCAGTGGGGATGAATCTGCAAGGTTTTCTTAAAGGTTTATTTTTAGGAAGATAAAAGCATAGACTTAGTGCTGGCAAAATATATCCGCTTGACGGACCTAGACTTTAAATGTGTGCTTTTAAATTTAAATCTGTAACTGCTAAGAAGATAGAACTGTTGAAAATAGAGAACCTTCAGTGTACGGTCCTTTTACTCCTATTTTGAATGATGCTTTTGTAGATCATGCATGTGTTGAAAATATATATACATACGTGAATCCCACAAGTGTGTCTGGGGTGTGACATCCTTTTTTTATCAGTGTAATCCTTGGAAAGGAAGCTACCTTTTTAGTAGTGCCAGGAAGATCAGAATAGTCGTAAAGCACTCTGTTCAAAGGGAGAGAGTAAACTTTTTTAAACAAATTTCCTTTCTTGTGTTGCTCATAATTTCTTACAATATCAAAACTTAAAATCTTACCACTTTCTTGTATTTCTTGAAGTGTGAATAGTGAAAATGAGTCAGTTTCACTTCTGTTTGATAGACAAGCTGATTAGATAATAAACCCTCCCACACTAGAGCAATGTTGCAGTGACTGGGTTTCAGTCAGTTTCAGGAAAGTGTTAAATCTGTACCCCTTCTTTATTCTATTGGAGTTGGTGTGGGGGAGAAAAATAAAGGAAAGTCTACTACTCTTAGGTATAGTAAGTGATTTGACTTGTTTTTTTTTTTTAACCAAATCTAAATGTGGATAAAAAAAAGTCATGGTTATGCCCTGCTAATTGCAACTCACAAATTGGATAAGTCTGTTCGCCATCAGCCTGGGGTCAGGGACTCATTGACCTGTTGAAGTCTGAAAGCTTATTCAAAAAGCCTCTTTTGTAAATGAGATGATAGACACTCTCCTCTTCCCTTGGAGTGGAAGGCTACATTAGACGGTCTCACAGAGGTGCTGGAGCTTTGTGGTGCTTTCCACTTAAATTCCCTAACTTTTCCCTAATTCAAACAGTCCCTCATTGGTGGTAGAATAAGCAAAGACTGCCAAATGAGGGGCACGCTATTTCAGGATTTATACCGTGTCCTTTTATTTACTTAAAGTGCTTGTATTTGTTTGAGTGCACTTGTTAAACTGCACTTGATGTCCTGTTCTGTGTGATATGTGTGAACAGAAGAGTTGAGTCTCTCTATAGCCCCTGTATTGAGGTCGTCTTCTCCTCTCCTTATTTTCTACGGAATGTGCTGAGAGTCATCGTTTGCTTTCTGGCACATGTTTATATTGGCAAGCTGTATATCCAAGGGTGAAGGGGTGGGGTGAGGTTGGTATCGAGCCCACTCTTGTCAAATGCTGTTTAAGAAGCTTTTTTGTTGTTGCTCCCAAATGCTGTTAATCTAGGCGAATACTTTAATGCTTTCTTATTTTCTTTGCAGTCTGGAGTAGAGAAGGGAAGCAATCTAAAGGCAATTGTGTGTGCTCTTTGGAGGGGGGGGGAAGTACCCCCAGAGCCAAGAAGAGAAAACCTTGCATTACAGATAATCAGTGTATACTCATGAACTTCACTGGTGCATAGCTGCTCAGACTTAATTTTCGACATGCCTTAGTTTGGTTTCAGGTTAGATAGTTCTTACTAAGACAATATATAGGTTTTAAACAGCAGAATGGCTTGAGTATTGTACTTTAAACAGAAGTGGCTAAAATACCTAAATTGCTTATATTCAAATTTCTGTGTATCTATATCTCTCTAGCCTGTCTCGCGCGTCCACCCCCGCCCCCCCCCCCGGCCCCCCTCCCCCCAAGTCTCTAAACAATGGTGGCGGTGGGGATCTCTCTTTATTGCTAGCTGGACTGAGTGGCAAATTGACCAATAATGTAGTTAGTTCAAATAAAATAGCAGAACTCGTGGTGATAGTGGAGTATTTTTCCATTCTTTAAGTTGCTGTCTTCTGGCCTCTAAATCCACCAGCCTGCACTCATGAGCTCTTTTTGTATGTTTTTCTTCAAGCTTGATGTGACTGACTGACTGACCCGTCTCTTTATACAGGTCAGCGCTACAGCAGTGAGACTTTATATCATTGGTTGACCTTCTAGACACATCAGCATTACAGCCTCCATGTCTTTGGGGCAGGAAGCTTATCAATATGTGACACTTCCATTTGGTCTGGGCCTCTAGTACAATGCCAGTTCCTAGTAATTGCAGAACAGTAGTGGCAGGGTAGAAACCACGTAATCTGTTACTTGGGACCTTTTATTCATCTCACTAGTTCAGAGCAAGGAAAAAGGACTTTCAAAGACAAAAATAAAGCAGAAAATTGAAGCTTGAGTTGGCTGCTGTGCAGTCCATTCCATTCTCTGATTGCTCCATCGTTACCATACTGACTGTGCAATGTTGGTGTGGGACAGATCTCTGTGACTGGCAGTAGATCAGGGGTCTCAAACATGCGGCCCACTGAATTATTTCCTGGGCCCGCCATAGGCGCTGATTCTACTGGCAGCCAAGCTCCCGCCCCGGGCGTGCCACGTCCCCGCTCCTCTGCCTACTTCCCAGCGCTTCCCGCCACTGAACAGCTGTTTGGCAGTGCTTAGGACTTTCCAGGAGGGAGGGGGGAGGAGCAGGGATGTGGCATGCTCATGGGAGGAGGCAGAGAAGAGGTGGGGCTGGGGCAGGGATTTGGGGAAGGGGTTGGAATGGGGGCGGGGAAGGTGTGGGAAGAAACAGGGCAGAGGTGGGGCCTCATGGACTAGATGAGCAGTCTGAGGTATGAAGTTCAGCGTATATGATTCTTTGCTGTGAGTAGTTGGGAAGAACATTAAAAGTGGCAATGTATTGTGTATGAATAGTTACTTTAAAAAGTTCCTGTCATTACAGCTATGTTGATAGACTGTTAGTGTAGATCATCATCAGTGTTACTGACCAGATAAGGAATAATTACAGGTGTTGATTTTATTAAAACCACTCTTTGCATTACAGTTTTAAACAAATTAATACATTGACTTTTAATAGCATACTATATTACTCTTGATTTTTTTTTTTTCCCCTTTTCCATTTTTGACTATACTTTTGTATCATTGTATGAAAAGGTTTCAGTGATGCGGCCCTCGGGCCAATGTACGAGTCCTCATGTGGCCTTCGTGGTGATTTGAGTTTGAGATCTCTGCACTAGATTATGGTGTCTTCTGATTGATTCTATCTAGCATACTTATTCAGTAGCCAACCTACTGCTTTCACCAAACTTCTTTTTCTGTCTCGATCCGAGGTGACTGCACTTGAATGATGAGTGAAATGATTCTTCGCTATGTAATATATAATGGGTTTTGGAATGAAATATGTTGATATGAATGAAAATTTGATCTTAAATTATTCTTTCCATCACTCAGATTCTTGCTTTCTTGATCACTTAATGGATACAGTGTATCTTTTTTGTTTATAAAGGACTAATTCTTTTCTCTTTCCCTTCCATTTCTTCCTTGCTCTGGCAATTCGGAATTTGAAGATGTCAGGGGCATACAAAATGATGTGACTAACTTCTAGTTTACAGTTTACACCATATTAATTTCAGAGATGCATACTTGTATCAAATACTCTTTTTATAATCATTTGTTAGAAGTAGCATGCAACAGAGTACGCCATGAAAGGAACTTGGAAGTAACCAAACACATATGATATGTTCCCAGTCTGGTGTTAGAGAGGGAGATTTTCAGCCCAAAAGGTTAAGTCCTATTGAAAGTCACTGTGACATGAATATCTAAATTTCTTGGGTGCTCTTGAAAATCTTCTTCAAGCACTAGAAATGGAAAACCAGTTGCTGCAGTTGGAACCAGTTTGCAATATCTAAACTTCTTATCTTCAGTCATGTGTAAAAATGGCATCCTTTATTGTTTGTTCATTCGGAATCCCACCCTTTTGACTAACTACCTGACTTTTTAGATAGTGTGGCTGTTAGCCTGCTTTCTTCTGATGCAGACTTGTGATGGGAAAAACCTGTTTTTTGTGGGAGAATACAGTTCCACTCTTCTAGTACTTCACAGTTCCTAGGTAAGATAAAATAGATAAGGGGCCTGTTTACACAGAGATTTAGTTTGCAGAAAGCCGGGGTGTCAATCTAGAGTGCACTAGCTTGCCGCACGCTGACTGTGTGGACCAGGAGCTGCTACCAATCACTAAAAGTTCCATGGTGTGCTTTGATACATTGCTGTTTCACAGTGGCTTCCTGTGACTAAGTTGATGTGTAGGCAAGCCCAGGTGTACGTGAATCTCATTGTAGAAAGTAAAGCTTTCCAGGCTATAATGCGTGTCCTCAAACTTGTAGCATGCTCAACTAGTTTCACTACACTAGAAATTTTTTTGAAAGGGTTCTGTAATTTTTGTTTTTTCAACTATTGGTTTGTTTAGAAAGTATTAACAAGTTTACAAATCCTTGTGATGTAAATATCAGGAAAAAAATCCCAATCATTACAAGGTAGCTTATGTTTTGAGCAGGGTGGATTTGATTTAAATCACTAGTCAGGAAGACTCGATTTAATCATGGATTTCTACATAAAAGTGCATTCTTGTTGGTTGTTATAACTTTAATACATATTCTTCACAACTCCGAGATAGATGTAGGTTTCATTTTTAGAAGGTACACACTATACATTTTAAAAGTGGTTTATTTTGAAAACTTCTCACATTAGTTTTACAGCTATATCGGAAAATGAATGATTGTTTGGTTATTTCATTTACCAAAGGTAATTGTGGCAGATATTTATGAAGTTATTGGGAGGTGAACTATCTCCAATTCAACAGGTTAATCATTAATATTTGGAGGATTTTCTTGCTATGCTGTATTAAGAGAACATCACCAGAGATATTTAAATTGTTTTATTTAATTAAAACAACAACGTTATGGATTCTGGATTTTTTTCTTCAACAGCAAACAGACAATATTTTAGCAAAACAAGCATATAAATTTTTGAATTTAAACATTCAAGTTCTTTAAAATCAGGTTTGTTTTTGTTAAAATTGTTTAACTAAAATATACCTCTATCCCGATATAACTTGACCCGATATAACACAAATTCGGATATAACGGTAAAGCAACGCTCCGGGGAGGCGGGGCTGCGCACTCCAGTGGATCAAAGCAAGTTCAATATAAGGCGGTTTCACCTATAATGTGGTAAGATTTTTTTTTGGCTCCCAAGGACAGCGTTATATCTGGGTAGAGGTGTAGTTAAATGCAATATATATTTATATTTCAAAACAAAAATTAAATCGACTGTCAGCCAGGTCAACATGAGAAACTTACAATATTTTGGTTCTGCAGCTAACTCAGTTGTCTTCACCTTCATTTTCCTGTTTGTTCATAATCTGGAAATGAAAAACAAGCTTTCCTGCTTTTTCAGGTCCCAAACCATTTCTCAATTTGGAATGAATTAGTCCAAAGGAAGAAAATATTCTTTCTACACTGGCAGAAGAAGCTACTGCTGTTAAAAGTGAGATTATCACTTCAACAATCTCTGAATCCAAGTGCTTAAGTGATTTCCACCAGTTCACTGGTGTGACTATCTTTAAAACATAATCAGCAAACATATTTCTTGAATGGTTCTTATTCCCAAACTGGGTCTCTTTTACGCCCTGCTGCCATTTTAGGTTTTCCCTTCTAGTGAGAGAATGGTATGGTAGATCGCAAATCAATGAAGGCTACACTCAGAAAGACCTCAAGACTTTTGGAATATGCCGCTCAAACAGTTTCACTTTTGTTTCTACTGCCTGTCCCTCCCTTCTAACATTTATCTCCAGACTTCTCCTTGTCCAGATCTATTCCGCCCCCAACAATGTTCTATTCATTGAACTTTTTGAAACTTTGCACTTTTAGAGAGCGGTAAGGGATTGACTCTGTGTACACAAATTTGCAAAGGGACAATAGGGTTGAGGTCTGTTATGTCTCACCTCTATATATTATTTATTTAAAAACATTTTTGCTGTTAACAAGCATGTTCTCTCTGGAGACACAAATCCACAGTTTGAGAACTGCAAAACTAAGTATCTCTGGTAGTATCGTCTACGCTGAGCACTGAGTCCCATTGGGTAGATAGAAAGATTAACCTAAATAATAAATACAGAAGCCCCTGGAACCCCATAAGATTGTGTCCCTAATCCATGAACTATTGGAACTCATTTACAAAACTTTTCTTAAACATTACATGAGTATATTGTCTCGTGCTATAGAATTAGATTTTATAATCTCTATTCCATGATGAGATATCTTTGCGCTATAGTGTATCTTAATTAAAACTGCCTCTAGATCGGATTTTTTTTTGATAAAATGCTTTTTGAGGGAAAAAACCCGTTGATTTTTATCCACCCTGGTTTTAAGCGACATACAACAATATGTTACCGAATTACAGAGTATATCATCACAACAACCAATGTCCTCTCATGATTTTATTAAATTGACTGAAATCTCTATATATACAAATTAACAAACTAGGCATGTCTATCAAACGTTAGTATTTAAAAAAAAATTGGACAGCTATATTTTGTGTTTTTGCGGGGGGTTTTGGCAGGTGCATGAACTTTTGTCTAAGTATTGAATAAAAAGTAACCAAATATTTAGAATCTGTCAGTCTGTTTTGCTGGGTACATAATTGGTGTGTTAATTTTTCCATAACCACACCCTCCAATTTTTTTAACCATTCCTCTATGATTGCGCTATTTTCTTTTTTCTAATGAGATGCTACCAATAGTTCAGCAGCTACTAGCAGATGACAGATTGATTTTTCGTTTTCTTCTGTGTGACCATTTCTGCTGGGAAGCCACAGGAGGATTACCAAATGTTCCTTTAGTAACAGAGATTCATCAATTTGTGATAATTTTTGTATGGATTCCATCCCAATACTGTGTAATGACCAGACATGTCCACCATATATGCATAAAATCTCCTCTGCAACCACAACTTCTCCAACATTTATCTCGATTCAATTCATATATGTATAGAATAGCATTTAATTTAACCCGACAGGTTTGAGGTACCATTTGAGACAGTATCTTAAAGAAATTTTCTTCTATTGTGCTGCAGACTGAGGGAGGTGGTCCTCCTTTCCAGGCCAAACCTCATTGCTCTAGGGTAATTAGTCCGTCTACATCCTTTAAAAAGGGTCCTGTGACTTTTTTTTGTTTTTAATGGCTTAGGCTATAATGGCTTTCATCCTGCTTTTACTCTATGCAAAGGTCTCTCAAGAAAATCCCATAACAGAATCTAGCGTTGAGAATGCCACATTAAAATCAAGCATTGTGGCAAACACCTTAGCTTCTGATTTCATTGCAGTGCCTTTGGACTGAGTTGGCACAAAATACTGTGGCGCTTGATGGCCTCTAACAAAGTGCCATGTGTTCGCTATATTAATACTTAATATTTCATGCCACTACACTTGAAGTGTGTGTGTGTGTGTGTAATTCAACATTATCCTAAAGTTGAAGCTCACATGTTTCTCTGTGACGGGAGATGGAGAAGGAATTACTGACGATATTATTACCCTTTTCATAGTTGTAACAGCAGTCAGCTTTTCAGAGAGGACTTGAAAATGGCAGGGACATGACTAAAGTTAGTGTCAGGACCTGAACTCAACTGTGCGAAGCTAAATGGCTTTTAAACTCTTCAATTGCTGTCATTTCTAGCATTTATCTTAGCATGTCTATATTAGTTTGTACTGAGGTCAGTTTAAATTTTTTTTCTAGTGACTGAAATATCCAAAGTTGAGGTCAGAGGTTCAGATGAGTTGGTTTTTGTAAGAGGCAATTCAGAAAGTTTAATATCAACTTTGCTGCCCGGTTGTATGTTGACTGTTTATTTTTATTACTAATGGTTTCCTCTATAACTGCTTTTTCTCAATACATACCGTTCATGTGTACCTAGTTGTAAATCGGGAGTAAATGAATGTCACACATTCAAAGTTACTATCCGGTTCGGTACACCAGATAGAAAAAGTGAAGTCCTGGTTCCAATCCATTCCATGTTGCTAGCCTTCTGGTTGCTTCCAAACCCTCCTTCTATTTTGAGATGAGTTTGGGTGCCACTTCAGTTCCCAGCTGATGAAGTGTATCACAACTCTTCTCTCTTCCCCACCCCCTCCCACCCCCCCAACCTGCCCTGCTCTTGGCACTAGTTGATTCCCTTTTGGTAGGTTCAGCAGAGGCCAGGGACTGAATGGGCTATGGAGAGAATGAATTGGTTTCACCCTTAAGAGGCTTGTGCCATTTCAACTGGGAAATAACATTCATCCCCCCCAACATGCATCTGCTGGATTTGTTCTGTCTTAGTTTGTTCAGTCTTGATGCTGTGCACTGTGTAGCTATGACACTCTGTATCTCGGGGAACACCCTGCACCCCCATGTTCGTCCTTATAATATGATTGTGTGGTATCCAATGCAAAGTTTGTCATGTCGGGTGTCTTCAAAAGGCTGATGATGCACTGAGCATTGTTGTTATAGTAATGTTATAGGTTGTAATTTCATGTATATAGTTAGGAGGCTGAAAATGTGTCCTCATGGCTTAAAACAAGCCCAGGCAAACTCTCCAGGAACAGAGGGGGCAGTTGACACCTCATCAGGGCATGTATCGGACAAACCCAGCCCAGCCTCACAGGAACAAAGGACACTGGCCTAGGCAGCAACAAAGGATATGTTGGACTCTCCAGTGAGTCACCCCCCTTCCCTTCATCAGTTTGGGACTACGATGAGGTAATGCTCACCTGACCCGGAAGGGAGGGGGCAACGCAAGGAGGGAAGACCGAACATGATGATAAAGAGAGACGTTTGCCATGCTCTTCCTCTCTCTCCAACCTCAATCTACAGACACCACCACCAAGTGACTGAAGCACTGATCAAAGGGGAGAGTCTGGCTGAAGGGCAACCAGCAAACCTGTGGTGAGAAGCATCTAAGTTCGTAAGGGCACTGAAAGTATTAAGATCAGCTTAGAATGCGTTTTGCTTTTATTTCATTTGCCCAAATCTGACTACTTGTGCTTTGACTTATAATCACTTAAAATCTATCCTTTTTGTAGTTAATACATTTGTTTGTTCTACCTGAAGCAGTGTGTTTTGGTTTGAAGCGTGTCAAAGACTCCCCTTGGGATAACAAGCCTGGTACGTATCAATTTTTTTGTTAAATGGACGAACTCATATAAGCTTGCAGTGTCCAGCGGGCATAACTGGACACTGCAAGACAGAGGTTCCTAGGATTGTGTCTGGGACCGGAGATATTGGCTAGTGTCATTCAGTTGCACAATCAAGCAGCGGCTGGCCAAAAGTGCTCCCTCGCATGCTGGGAGCAGCTTACATGCTAGAGGCTGTGTGTGAACAGCGCGGGAGTGGGGGTTCTCGCAGCGAAGCAGGGTAAGGCTGTCTCCCAGAGTCGAGGGATTGGAGTGACCTAGCAGATCACCGCTCCAGCTAACACTAAGGGAACGTCACAGTAGCTCCTGATAAAGAAGATGCAGTGTTGTCTAAATATTAGAGCACAGGACCGGGGATCAGGACTTCTGATTTCTACTCCTGCCACTGATAGGCTGTGTGACCATAGGCATGGTATTTAACCTCTGTCAGTTTCCTCATCGGTATGGGCATAATACTCAACTACCTCAGCAGTATTGTGGGGCTTTCATACTTACAGCACCCTGATGAAAGGCACTGTACTCGTGCAACAGACTAGTAGTAGTAGTCTAAAATGCTTGCTTGTACTATTTTTGGGTACAGCTCCCTTTATAGTAGGAAAAATTCACTGCACAGTGTCCTTCCATTCAGTTTAGTCCTTGTTTTCTTTGCCTCTACTGATTAAGTTTGCACAGAATGCACACAATTAGATTGAAAATTACTATCAGTTGTATTCAGCAGCAACCAGCTCCTGGTTGGCGAGAACTGGATTGTAGGTCCCCATGCTGGCACTGTTGGGTCTGCACATGAGCACATCTGATATCAAACTTGCCACTTCAGACTTGGGTCTGCTATTTAAATACTTGAACTACTTCATTAGTGGGCAGAATCCAATAATTTCAAAGTGGGCATTCGCTTGGCTTCCTGTGTTTAGCCTGACATTCAAAGAGAAACTTGTCTGTTTCACACTTTAAATAACCCTCAGATTGTAACATGGATAGTGAGAGAACACAATGCAGTGGAGACTGCTGGATTATGTGGACTCTGTAGTTCTATTCTTAGATCACAATAACCGGAATGAAAAGCTGTAGACACTGGCTCACATTTGAGCCATTGTGTGTGAGTAATGTTTTCAATTCTGTGAGTCAAAGGCCTTTGCAGGTTCTCATTTGACTATACCAATTATTTGGGACCTGCTCTTATTTTTCTTTACTAGAATGCAGTGAGGATTTTGAAGGGCAGGGGCTGCAAAGTGGCTATTGAAAGCAGTCTTGTAAAATTCTACTTGCCGGCAGTGGTAATTTTATAAATGGGATAGTAATGTATCATTAAGGATTTTCCCCTTATTATGGTAGATGGTGGGTGAGTAGATTTTGTGTGTGTCTGGAATTGTGCATTTTCATGATAGTTTTGTAAAGATTTAGAGAATAATGTGAAAGTTGATAAGCTCAAGCCATGGGCTTCCTTATTCACTTGCTTTATTGATATGTTCCTGCTTTCAAAAAAGACATTTATTCCAATGAAAGAAGGGTTGTGATGGTTTTAAATGTAATGGTGCTGCAGACTACACAATATTTCTTGCTCTCTGGGAATTCGGAGATTTGGGTTTACCGAGTGGCATTCCTATCTCGTGCAACTAGACTGAAATCAGTAATACATGGTTGTCTCACTTTTAGAAGCACTGAAGTCCTAACTGACCATTTTCTTTCTAAAGCTGTTTGTAATCCAAGTAATTGATGGCATTTAATTAATCTTCACAGAGTAATCAACTGGTCAACCCAAGCAGTCAGAAGACTATCCTTCATAATGCATGTTGACTACTGTGATCATATGAAAATAACATGTTCCCTGATATGGGCAGCATATGCTGATGTTAAACTCCTCATACACTTCATATGCATACTGTAGCTGTAGATAACTTCAAGGGAAAGGATAATTTCTTTTATTGGCAAAGCTTTCCTACAACATTGCACTATTCCACATTTGTCATTCCTCTGAGTCTCTTGGGGAAAAGAAGGGAGGTGCTTGGGGAAGAGGTGAGAAGGAAGGGATTACTGTATTCCTCTTTAGCATTCATGTAGCTCTCTTTTTAACGAGACCAGACACTATTAGAGGTTTCTGACTAAAGTATATGGATGTTACAGGAGGGTGGGGATGATTGTTCTCCCAGCTGGAAATTAACTGTCATTCAATTGAGTTAATTTACGAGAGGCAAAAATATAACTGCGTAAGATAGTGCCCAATTACAAGGGCCCACCACTTCTAAAAACTCATCAGCTCTGGAGATCTCACAAAAATATATTGTAAAAGGTTTTTGCAGTTTTTAGCAGAATATGGTAGCTCAACTGAAGCTGCAGAAGAGCGGTTAGATCCTATTTCTCACAGCAACCTGCTATGCTAGATGCCTCTTCCAATTCTCCTCCCTCTGACCCCAGAATCTAACAGAGAATAGCAGCAGGTGTACATGTTAAATTTTTACTTTCCTTCCTAGCTCTAGGAATGATGAAGTCAATAAAAGACACATTCAGCCTGATCTCCTGTGAAAATGGCACATTGCACTTATTATGCTCTGGAGTTAAGTACCTCCTACTGTTTAAGTAGCTCCAGACCTTGCACTTCCTTTAGCAAAGCATTTCAGGTTTGTTAAAATTAAGTACCTGGTACCTAATAAACAATCCCGATTGTCTTGCAGCAGTGGAGTGTGAGCTGTGAGTGAACAAGTAACTGAGTTTAGTTTCACATCTGATTTGTTTATAGTAGGAAAACTGTTTCAGGGCTGAGCAACAAGGAGAATGTTTCATCTCACCTTGCCAAGGGAGCACATGAGCTTCTGGCAGATGGCCCTCTACTCCCGCTAAAGTCTGTTCTTCTGCCTCTGCCTGTTGACCCAGTTTCAGTGAAGCCTTCATAAATGATCTAGAGGAGGCACTCTCTGGAATGCAAAGTAGAATATTGCTCTCTGGGTTTGTGGAGGCTGCTACCAGTGCCCCACGAATAAAACCAAAGGAAGCCTGCTCATTGCTGTAATGTTACTCACAGTCCATGCAGGAACCAGAGCCCCTTCCCACAGAGAGTGTCTGCTAAACTGCATAACCAGCACTCTTTTGCCTTGTCTGTCTAGACAGTTCCTGGGTCATTGTATGGCAGGACTGATGAAATTCAGAAATAAAATTTGATTTTTGCCTAACTGCAGAAGGATTTGAGTAAATGTTTAAGCCAAAGGATAAAGGCCCACAGTAGATTTCCTTCCAAGTAGTGCATTATCTCAGAATCTGTCCTCAGTGGTGGGGAGGGGGAGGAGAACTGACATCAGAAGGAGAAACCTAAGAAGGCAATAGAAGTGATGATGCGCAAAATGATAGCAAGCGAGACGATGTGTGCGAAAAGGTGATGCTGATGGCAGAGGGGCTCAATTCTGCTTCCCAGGCCTTCAGCTGTCTCCAGACACAGTTTGTGTATAATGCTGAATCCAGAAACAATAAGTGCTCTAGCACACCAGAGTACTGGGTGATTTTTTCAAACATCGCAGTGTGGTAGAATTTGATTGGAGTGGGTGGGGCTTGGTTTGGTATAAAAAGCCAAACATTTTTCATCTGATAACCTCAGTTAAAATCCCAGGCTTCAGCACTCCTCATTGTTTAAATGTCTAACCTGCCAATAAATAAATAAATAATAAAAAGTCCCATCTTCTTTGTGGTTGGAAGTGGGGCAGCATTTTCTATATGTGCAACATTTATACTCTGCAGGATGTGTAATGTTTATGTGGGAATGGTACCTTATGCTGAAACATCGGTATACAAAGTTTTCTAAATATGTAGTACTTTTACAGGGCCAAATTCTGCTGTTTTTAGTCAGGTAAAACTCCCACTGACTTTAATGGAAGTTGCTGTTCAGTATTTCTGGTTATCATCCCCTTAACTGGGAGACAAAAGCAGTCTTATGTGAACGGCTTGTTTATACTATGAGGTTAATTTTAATTTGCATATGTTAGGAGGGGTGTGGAAAGACAGGAACTCACACAACTCTCCCCTGCGGCCCCCAACACCTCCAAGAAAACAGGACCAAATTCCCTATTTTCTGATTTTTCATGGATCAAATCACACGTTCTTACTTTCACCTATTCCATGCAGAAAACTCTTCTTTTCTGCTAACTTCAAACTTAGCTGGCCTGCAAATTATTTTTTCATTTTAGAGTTAGTGGGCAAAATTTTCAAACCAAGGGCTCCTGAATCCATCTGTAGATACTGAAATGAAAGGGGCCTGGTTTCAAATACTAGTATACAGTCTTCTTTCAAAGGCTGCCTTATTGTCTCACGTAGTCTTAATAAAGAGCCAGCTCATCCTAAAACAACAACAACAAATTTTTCAGTTGTCCAGAGATTTTTGGAACCTCTGTTTTGGAGTTCCTTATTTGAGTGAGACGTGCTGAGGGGTGTGTGTGTGTGGTTTTGCTTTGCTTGCTTGGTGGGTTCCCCCCTCCCCCTCTTCCTTCAGAGGTGACTACAAATCCCATTTGGCTTCAGCTGGAACTTGGTAGTGTTCAACACCACCTCTGAAAATCAGGTTCATGGTGTCTTAAGTTGGGCCATCAAAACTGGAGGCACCCAAAATCAGTGAGCGCTTCTGAGAATTTGGGTCTAAATTTATTCTTCATGGAACAGCTTTGTCCTTCCTCCTCTTCAGAGCTATGTCAAACTGTTTGTGAAGAGGGAACTGAAACTTCTTCAGGAAAGTATCTTGTATTAATCCCATTTCACAATATATGGGAGAAAAGCAAACTAATATCAAAATGAGAATTGAGTAACTCATCAGTTACCTGAAACAAAGTTCTGTCTTGTAACTGTTGTGAAGGGCCTTCCCTTCTTTTGCTGCAATGTTACTTGGCCGGACACCACCCCAATAAGGAGTGAAAAAGCAAAACAAATGTTTGTGTGGAAACATCACATGGAGAATGTGGTTGTGTACTGAACTAACTACACAGTTGGCTCATAAGTGTGCTACCTACAGTGCAGCTATGTTTAATATGTGCTTTTGTAATGCACCCATTACAACAGATTTCCAGCTCACTTTACAGATGTTGGCTCAAGTAGAAAAATGACCATTTGTCAAAAATTGGAATGTATACATCCTGATCCTCCTCCCTCAGGCTAATAGCTCTGAAAGGACCAGAGATGAGACTTAATTGTTGGGCTGTATTTCAAGATTTCCATTATATTTATTTCTGAAGCCCCTTGAACAGAGATGTTTAAAAAGTGGCCAGGCTAAGACTTAACACTGGTGAAGACTTGCTTTACCGGTTTCACTTTGGAGATGGACAGCTGAAATCCTTCCTACAGAATGCAGGGGGAGACGTAGTTTCTCTTAACATTTTTAAACACAGTTGTTACTACTGAAGATCTAGTATGCTTCTGATTCTATTGAGGACAGGACTGGGGTCTGTAGAAATGACATTTGGAAACAGCTGATACCACCAGTCCTCACAGTGAGGCTTCACTTAGATGTAAGACTCTGTTCACATGTACTGCTGGATGCTGTCTCCAAACATAGAGCAGTTCACTTCTCTTCTCGTAGTCCAATATGGTTTTATGCTTTGTGCAGTCTGTTCTGAGGACGCTGTCCAGTTAAAAATTATATAAACCTGCAACTCTGGCCCAAGACACACAGATTTCTGCATGTTTGCCGTGTTTTTAATGCTGCAGCATATGTCATAGAGACTGTAAGTGAATTCTGACTTTTGGGACTGAATCATGTTTTAGGCTCCCCATGAAGTTGTTCAGTGTCTTGTCTTTTGACTTTGTTCAGGTCTGGAGTCTTCAGTTAATACAAACTGTTGTCTTCTAGATAAGAGCATGACTATTAACAATGTGTGATGGCTGGTTATTCTATTCTGGAAGAGGATTTCCAATTTTACTGGCTTAGGTGCAGGTTATTATAACCAGGAGCACTGGGGTAATTTACACCGTATGCTTATCTCATTAACTTTGGACAGTTCCCAAGTCCAGCAAGGTCAGAGTAAGTATCTTTCAGCAGTACTTTGTGACAGCCAAATATAACAGCAGCAGCTGTGCTGAACGCCAGTGGAATTAACTATGGGAGATTTTTCTCACCATGCTATTTGGTTTGCCTGCCTGTACACATACAAGAGGAAGAATGAGGGAATCTGTAAGGTCAGGGAAACCAGTCTTGATTTCCATGTATTGCAAATGTCATGCAGCAGGACAGTGACAAGTTCCAGGCTTTTGGTCATGCAGTGAAAGTCAGTGTCTTTGTCATCAGTCAAATCTCTTGCCATTGTACGGGTGGCCATGAAGGCTGCAAGGGTCTCTGCAATGCTAGGATATCGTCTGTGATGCTCTGTAAATTAAATCTGATAACTTTCCTCCCTTCCTCACCCCAAATGGATCTCAAGATTTCCCCCCAGAAAGTGTTAGATGCTTCTCTAAGATCTGTAATAGCGCTCCTCTTTAGTAGGACTAGCTTGAGAAGGGTAGGGGCAATAGGTTCCTATGACCTCAAACATAATTCTCAGTAATATTGGTTAAGCTTCATTAGAGCTTTGTTGGTTAAACTTCAGTCATACAAGGTGTTGAGATAACACAATAATATGCATGGAATAAGAACCTGAGCAGAACAGGATCTGTACTCTGCCCTTCCTGGATCTCTTCCCTCTTTCTCTTCTCTCTTCCCCCCCCCCCCCTAAAAGAAAATTATGGTTGCAGGCACTTGATTTGGGAGTTTAAAGCCTACTAGAGAAATATTTGCAACATTCATTGCAAACCTCCTTGTCTGTTGAGTATTTCCATGCTGGTTAACTTACTTGTAATCCCTGGTCTCTCTCAAGGCATGTCAACAGACTGTACTCAATAGCAATTTAACCCAATTTTATGCTCTTGCTGTGATAAGATTTTTGTAGCATATATGCATGTCTGAATGCTTTATGAAAGTGGGTGTTATCCCCATTTTATAGAAGAGGAAACAGAAGTGCAGAGATGTGACGTGGCTTGTCCAAGGCCTGCATTGGTGATGCTTCCAGAAGACTCCTGCTTCTGTAGGGGTGTGACTGACTTTATCTGCTCTCTCTTGGGTGAAAAATGACCTTTTTGAATAAGAAAGGTAAGTGTGGAATGGAGTGGGAAATAGCTATTAAATCGGCCCCATAATTTTGAAACTGCAACACAGTATCTGCTGTGGTCAGTTCAGCTTTTTGAAGGGCAGTCTATTTATTCAGTGACCTCTCCTCCAACGTATGTTTAGCTGGTACAGAGAAATGTCTTATTTCGGCAGGAAGGGTGAAAAGTGACCCGGTCCAAATAAGATGCTTAGTTGAAGGCGGCTAGGTAACTAATAGAATCGCTGATTATATGAAGGATGAATTGAGGAGCAAGCAAAAAAACCCTGTGCCTAAATTGTACTTGTGCTTGTTGGTTGGTTTTGCTGGACTTGTAAGGGAAATTTATGGTGTGACTATACAGCATTGCAAATCTGCCTGTTTAGTTTGGAAAAGAAGCGGATGAGGGCCAGAACAGTCTACAATCTACCCAGATGCTTTACAGAGA